>NW_027104248.1:779574-871535 GCF_902728285.1 Clytia hemisphaerica | reverse complement strand
TCCCCACTTCTGTCCAGATTTTAACATATTTGAGCTCTTCATTATTCAATAAGTTATGTAGCAATATAGGCGAAAAAAAGATGATGTGCGCTTATTACCCCTGACAGTCAAAAAGTGCTAGCAACAATGCCACATCCTGGTTGAGTTATTGATTTTCATTGGCGCACTTTATGAGGTTTTACTAGCTAAGTTGTAAGCAAAATTGGTGAAAAAATAGGCAAAAGTTTTGAAGTTCAATATTATCCACACTTCTATGAGGTTTGTGAGCCTTTGAGCTCTCCAACTAGCTTAGGTAAGCAAAATAGACGAAAAATAGCAAAAAATAGCATTTTTACCCCTGAAACGTTGAAAATTGCAGTAATGACAACGTAACCTTAATTTTCTTAGCGATTCGATTAGTACAACGTTTTCTATGTTTTTGTTAAATTTTGGAATATTTTAAAGCGTGTTAATTTGTTAATGAGGGTGAAAAACAGCAAAAATAGGCAAAAATTGGATACTTTTTACCCGTTTTTCTCCTTGCGAGGCCCTGCAAAACATTTTTCGAAGTTTTTTTTTTACTACTTCTTTTAAGTATATTTACCAAGTTTCAAGACATTTCCATGGCTAAGATAAAAAGATATGAGCTGATGTTACTGACATAAAACGGCTTCTCAATAGTAATTCCTTACCCAAGCTCTTTTAAGACCCCCTAATTCAAAAGCCCCCTTAAAATGCTATTTATCTCTTCATTCCATAAATTGGATGTTGAGGAGCACGAAAATCATATAGAAAGTTACTACCCCTCTAGGTTGGCACTACCCGGCACTCAGGAGCTGGTCTAAAAACACATGGCTTGAAGCTGTAAGGAGATTCGCTGCCATTGAGAATAGGGAATACTACTACATAATTCAAAAATAGTTGGACAGTAGGGTCTTTTCTGATACTCATAACTCTTTCTGTGTTTATTTTCATGACTTCTTGTAAGCAAATTTTTTGTTCGTCTTGAAATTATCTTTCTTTTGATATATAATACTTGTATATTTGAACAACTTTTTTTCGGACATATTTTCCGGACATGTCCGGTTTTAAACTGTCCGAAAAAGTGGTCTCCCCTGTCCGGATTGATGGGGCTTTTTTTTTGGTAACTCAGTATACCCTAAAGAACATCTGTGCCAATTTTCAGCTTGATGGCAATTTTGTCCAGGTCTCAGGCTAATTTTACCTGACTATAGGCACCCATCCAACAATTGGCAGACCGTATTTCAGGAGTGTTTGTCCCCATCGTGATCGCAATGTCCTTAATGACGCTAATCACGTGGCTAATTATCGGCTTCGTCGATTTTGAACTCATAACACACAATTATAACGTAAGTGTTTTTTTTAGAGAAAGCTTCAATCCAACTTTAGGATGTTTTTCTTCTTTTGTGTCTCTAGAGTGCGTTCATTTCTTACAAATTTACTTTCATGGGATTAAATTTCGTGGTTTTCGCGGATTCGGGTGTAATCCACGAAATTAAGTCCCCGCGAAATCTTTAATCCCATCGAATCAATCAATTTATTCCATTGAAGTACTCTTCTTTTGTCGATATTTCGTTAAGATTGGGGGCTGTCGATGCAACTTTTATTGATTCTATTCACTTTATCTTACTAGACGGTAGACTACTCTCGTATAGAGATCACCATCCAGTTCGCGTTTCGTTGCGCCATTTCTGTTCTCTGCATCGCCTGCCCTTGTGCTCTGGGACTTGCAACGCCTACTGCTGTTATGGTGGGAACGGGCGTTGGGGCGCAAAATGGAATTCTCATCAAGGGCGGCGAGCCTCTTGAAATAACTCATAAGGTAATAAGGCTCACAAAGTGAAGTTTGTACGTAGTCCATGGTAACTCCGATTTATTGATTTGTAATATTTTGTTTTGGAATAAATTTTGAAGTAAAGAAAGCTCTATACATTTTGTATTGAGCACTTTGTCAGAATTTTCCACAAGTAGAATTAATTTTTTTGATTCCCTGTTTTGAATGAGTCGTGTATTGTAATCTTTATCATGATTTTAAATTGGGAAAGTGCTTTAATGGGTAAAATTCACTTTTGATCTCGCAGGTGAAAACAATTATCTTTGACAAGACAGGAACATTGACCCACGGCAAGCCAGTGGTGACAAAAGTACACTTATACGTCAAGAAAGAAGCGTGTGATATCAACCGGTTTCTTGCCTTGGTAGGAACTTCCGAATCGGGAAGTGAGCACCCAATTGGATTGGCAATAACCAATTATACAAAAGAGGTATTGTGGGTTTTCAGGTTCTGTTAATTGCATAAAATCCGTTATGGATAAATGCCCGAATTAGAAATTTTTCTTCTATTCATGATATTCATGACGTAATGCTTTTAACGGAAACACCCCAGTTTTTGCCAGTAGTGGCAAGTTTTGAACGACTTCTCTCTAGCTAAAATTTGCCACTACTGGCTAAAACCGGGTTGCTTCCGTAGAAAACATTACGTCATGAATATCATAAATTATAAACGGATACAATCAAGGAATAATGGAATGGTACTTGTTTAGAACGTTCGCCAGGAAGTAAATGTCTGTAGAGTAGAGGGGAAAACTTGTCATTTGTTTAAGTTCTAATCTTTACAGACGTATTCTTTACTTTACGCTATTACCCATAAAGCTTTTTTCACATGTACGTAAAATTTTACTTTAGACCTTACGGAAAATCGTTCGTAAGGCTGTCTTTTGGGAATTCCCCCGACATTATGTAGAGTTTTTGCAAACTCTACATAAGGCCTTAAAACACTACGTAAGCTTAGGGAAATTCCCCACCCTTCAAGGTCTTAAGTAAAATTTTATGTACATGTGAAAAAAGCATAAGTAAACCATTTGTGAAACTACGAAAAAAACTTTATATGTTTTTGTTTTAAGATGCTTGGAACAGACGAATCAGGAACATTGACAGACTTTGAAGCTGTCCCAGGTTTTGGATTAAAATGCACCGTCAGCAATATCGAACATATTTGTAAGAAAACAAACTCCTTTGATGAAAATGACGTCGTACATTATATCGAAGGTATAGACATAATTCCTTTCAAATTTTAAAATGTCAAATTTCGTTCCGAAACGAAACAGTTAAGAAAAAATGATCAAAACGGTTCCGCTCCACTATTTTCATCGGAACGAAACTGCTCCGTTTTCTTGCTCTGAAACGTTCCGAAACCAATATGAAAACTCTCGATCCGTAACGGAAACCACACCGGAGTGATACGGAACTGAACGTCGTCTGAACATGGTCTAAGATACGAAAAGTAAACCCTACAATTTTTTTTTCACTTTTTACTTCTTTCATATTTAGTTGCAGATATGAACCAAGCTACCAATAAAATTTTTACGGATGACAAATGCGCCATCTTGATTGGTAATCGCGAATGGATGAATCAAAATGGTATCGCTCTACCCAATCAAGTTGATCATTTGATGATGAGACAAGAAGAGAAAGGGCAAACAGCTGTTCTGGTAGCTGTCAATGGTTCGTTTGTCAATCTTTTTATTCAATCTTCCACTGTAAATATTTTAGGGCAAACGCGTGACCAAAATTTTCAATTTTTCTCAACCGGTATCACTATGTATGTGTGCCATGTATATATATAGTCTAGAAGTATAAAACCTTCAACTACTCAAAATGGAAACAATAAAGACAAAAACCCACAAAACAAAAAAGACAATACAAATACAACAAAAATCTAGAATGAACATTCACAGAAAATATATATATATATATATATCTTATATAATACACTAGATAGAGCTACTCTTTCCCAAGCAAAGGCAGGTGAAGCAAAAAAATGCGCCATCTTGGCTGAAAGTAGGTCACAGTAGGTCATAGTTCGGTACCGGCAGTTTGTTCGACCAAGCAAAAAAGCTTGAGTGGCGCGAAGCGACAAGGCGAAAGATAGGCTTTATCGATCGAATTGCCGGCACCGAATTATGGTCTACTTATCAAAGATTGCGGATGATTTTGATTCAAATAGGGATGGAGTAGCTCTATCTAGTGTTTTATATAAGATATCTGGGATGTGTGCACTGTTTCGCCGCTGATGCACTGATTAAACATCTTCCCTCTTTTCCAGGTCATTTGGTGGGTATGATTGCAGTTGCAGACACTGTGAAAAAAGAAGCGAGATTCGCCGTTCAAACCATCCTTCGAATGGGTGTCAATGTCGTACTGTTGACCGGAGATAATAGAAAGACTGCCATGGCTATTGCAGATCAGGTGCGAAACTTCTTTTCAAGAAACATTTTCATGCTTTTATATCAAGGGATAATCAGATGGATTGAGATCTTTGGCCTGTAGGTTTCCTCATGGGTCCTCTTTAGTAGAATAATTTCGTCAGAAATAAAAATAAGAAACACGACTACTATAGCGAGCACTTCACCGAAAACCGGGATTTTTTATCCCGTTTTTAAAAATAGAAGCCTTTCAAGTGCTTTAACGTAAATTCGATATTTTTGCTACTGCAGGAGCTTTCGAAAGTTTATGGTGACGTCAAAAAGTCGAATGCTTAGAGCCCGAAAACCTTAGCCTGTTAGACGAAAACCGCTTTTTTATCGCGATTTAACGTCTGTTTAAATTGTGTTTTTCCCGCCTTTATGCACTCCACACGGAATCGACGTCACCCTCCACCACAGTGCGATAACTTTCGACAAACGCTTCAAAGTGTAACTGACCATAAAACAAAGAAAAAGTTTGGTTTGTGGGAAGGTGCTGGCTACAAAACCTGGGCTTAAAATATTCGAAAAAGTCGCAAAGTAGAATAGACGTTGTTGCGTAGAGAAAAAGCCGTGACCTCAAGTATAGGCTACGGCTACTAGGATAACTCGCAACCTAACGTCAATCTGCTAAAGAGTTCATGCCTGAAATGCTGCAACTTTCGACGTTTGTATGAATCGATGGTGACAGATTGTCCTAGTCGTGTTTTTCGTCTTTGTTTTTGATGTTTTGTTAATTTTTAACGTTTTTGACTCTTATTACCACGACGTGAAACTAGTTTTTAGATTTCGAAGGGATTCTTCAGAAGCACTAGCATTTTAATTTTGAAAGGAGATACAGTGTGGGCTAAATTAATATGAATACTGAAGAATATGTATATATGTAAGAATATTGTACATGAAACTTTGAGTATGAAATTACCTTAAATCATTTTCTTTACTCAAAGTAGTACTGAAGAATATGTTGAAAGAATCGAATTAGGAATCGTTCAAGTGAAATCTGTTTTCCTATTCTTGTGACAGGTGGGAATTCAAGAAGTGATTGCAGAGGTGCTACCCTCCCATAAAGTGGCTGCAGTGAAAGCCTTACAAACTAAGAAACATAAAGTGGCCATGGTCGGAGATGGTATCAACGATTCACCGGCTCTCGCTCAAGCGGATATCGGGATCGCCATCGGGACAGGAACCGATGTAGCGGTGGAAGCTGCCGATGTCGTCCTCATCAAAGTGAGTGACGATTGTTTAAACGTGGCGCCGTACGATTTAAGAAAAAAGTAGAAGAAACAATTTAGTACTGTCAGCTTCATCTAAAGTAAGAAGTATGTAGTTTTTCAACAAATTAGCTGATGATTCGTAAAAGATGAAACTGACAGTACTAAATTGATTCTTGTCTACTTTTTCTTAAAATCGTATTATTTCGCCCTGGTTGTGTTATGCACTCTTGGTGAATTGATTTATACATACTTGTAAACGTGAAGCCAGAAGATTATGTCTCGTTGTCACGTATTTATCAAAACGTTTATCCGTCACTCGCCGGAATCGTAATGGTGAATCGTCGTGGTTCTTCTAAAAAGCACTATCTTTTTTCTGACTTGTTTTAGAACAATTTATTGGACGTTGTAGCAGCCATGGAGCTATCTCGAACCACAATGAGACGTATACGAATCAATTTTGTTTATGCTTTTCTATACAATATTATCGGTGTACCTATCGCCGCTGGTATTTTCTTTCCGGTTGGTGTGGTCTTGCAACCATGGATGGCGAGCGTCGCAATGGCCCTATCTTCTGTCTCTGTTGTCTTGTCTTCACTGTGGCTGAAAAGGTAACATTTTTTTTCCTTTCACATCACTTCCTTTTGTGTCTTGTGTATTCCTTTTGTTTTTAAAATCTTTTTATTTATTTCTTCCAAAATGTATATTGGGTTTTTGCTACAGATTATCATGGTTAGTCGCTAATTGTATTTTCTTTAGTGCATATAACTTCACTATATTTCAACCAATAAGACTGAGAAGAAGGCTTTTAGATAGATAAAATGTTTATTTTATTTTGACTTTTCTTCTTTGTTCTTCTTCTTCAGATGGAAATGCACCAAATACAAGATGTCGTCACCAACACCCAACGTCGTTTCTGTTGACGCTAAATCATTCGAGGTAAGACAGTTAATGTACAACTTTCCTATTCAGAGGTACCTACCTAGTATGAAAATCAAACAATATTGCTTTACCCATTCTTCCCAAAATAAACACTGAATCAAACAGTTTTAGCAAAATGAATGTAGATTTTCTTATCATTTTATAAAGGGTACGGAAACCATTTACAATAACCAAATAATCTATTACTAAACCAACATTCACAGACAATATTGATTACTCAAGATCCACACTTAATCTCTTACACGCGGCATAGACAATTTTTCAAATTACTAACTACCTTAAGGGAACTTATTTTGGCGGGAACTAATTTTGGCAAGCGGCGAAAATCTTAAAAAAATTTAATTTTGGCGGGAACTAATTTTGGTGAGTCAACGAAATTTTTAATTTTGGCGGGAACTAATTTTGGCGAATGACAGCGTAAATCTGTTCTGTTTTGCCTTATTTTGAGCAATTTTGATGAATTTTAGGGGTTATTTAGGCAAGGAAACAAAAAATTTAATTTTGGCGGGAACTTATTTTGGAGAGCAAAGAAGATATTTAATTTTGGCGGGAACTAATTTGCCAAAATTAGTTCCCGCCAAAATAAGTTTCCTAAAGGTAATTCATAACACTCGCACTATTTAATCACCACGTCTAGCCTGTTTGTTCTACTCACAACAGCTCCAGGAGAAAAGTCAGACTGTCAGGCTACCGGAGGAGCAGAGATGCGACCGAAGCATTCTCAACAATAACACGATGTTGTTGTAATAGTGATGACGTCACTGACAGAACTATGTTGCTAAGCAACGAAACTGACAAGACGGCGAATTTATTGACGGAACAGAATAACAATGAGTTGACGGTTTTAAATAAAGACACAACTGGAGAAGAATTGATAGAAATGACTGAACAACGGACAGAACCAAAAGACACTTTGTTATTATAACAATACTTTAAATAGATATATTTTTCTTCAAGGATTTCGGGAACTTCGATAAAGAGACAGGATTGGATGAAAAAGAATCGTTGTTAATGGATATAAAAAGTGGAAAAGTTACTGCCTTATGATCAAATATGTCCCTTGATACCATATATACAGACCAAAACTAACAGCAAAATTGAGACTATTAGACTTTTTAAACGATTTTTGAATGATTACACGTTTTTTTATGAGAACAAACTATATAAGAACATAAGGCTTCGATGGCCAAAATGTTAAGAGCAAGTTAAGAACATTTTAAGGCTTTGTAGACTCAAAAACACTCTATTTCCTAGGAAACTGTTCAAAAGTACTCACAAAATTGTCAAAATAAGAACATTTTTAGGTATAAAACATCCGTTATGTTAAGAACATCCGAAGGCTTCAAAAATTTTGAATTTTCTTTTTGAAAAAACGTGTATTACGAGTCAAAATGGAGTAAGATGGATGGAACAATGAATTTTGTTTTTGTCAGCTCTTTAGTCCTTATCTGTCAAGTCTGTATCTGTTTCTTGTGTTCTATACTATAGTTTTTGAATTTTTCTTTCAAGTAATATTTTGTAAAACACCCCTGTCTCATCACAGCCCCGTTGGAAGTTCTTCCCGCAATAGGGATGGAAATTCTATCGAAATCCTATGAGATAGAAATTCTATTGTTCCCAGGTCAAAAAATCCAATTCGAATGGTTTTGGAATACAGTTTGTTTTCCATTGAATTTCAAATGAGGATGATGAAAAAGAAAGTCAATTTTCAAGTAGAGTGCTGAAATTTTAGGTATTTTTCCCAACAAGGACGAAATTTTAGCCAAATTTTCTTGTGGGTAGAAGGTCCCACCGGCTCTGTAACATAGTGGTGTGTAAATAAAAATTATTTTTGTTTTGTTTTGAATTTTTTGTTACCATTTTGTATTGTAAGGCATTTTGTTTTTGTTAGCTTGTAGATATTTTTTTAAGACTTAAGTTTGTATTCGTTCATTTGTAATTTATATAAAAGGAATTTTGTTCATCTAGTCTTGTGCAGCTGATGATTGTATTAACATGAAACTTGAAGTACTCTAAAGCAAATTGTGTAATTTTTTTCTGAAAATTGTATCATGCTCCTTCGCCTTGTAGAGCACTCTTAAAGCATCGCTCAAGCTTTAATACATATTCAAATTCATTATGTAAATTACATGTTTTGTTATCCTGAATTTGTTCAGAAAGAGAGTATCTAATTATCTTTCTTACGCTTTCTTAAAGAACCAGTAAATTTTTCATAAGGCTCGGCTGTACTTGGCTGTACTTATTCTTGTTGGCACTTTGAGCCTCAAATTGTTCTTATCACACCCCTGTCTCTGTTCCTCAGTGGGTGTTGATTACCTAGTGGGGTGAGAAATAAAAAACCTGAAATTCACTGGGGTGAAAAATATTCTTTCAAATATTGAGTGGGGTGGCGAAAATTTCCTTGCTATTCACTTGGGTGAGAAAGAATTTTTTGCATGAGCTAAATTTTGGTTAGCCTGTGTGTTAGACTGTAAACCGCTTAATTTTATCGTGTTTTAACGATAGATGGTGCTGGCTAACTTTTGGTTTAGTGCTAGTAAAAATCTGCTTCTTACGTGCTACTAAATATCACTAGAAATATTATCTTAATTAGGTGGATCTACTCTTACACTGTAACAGGAAATGTAATGAGGTCTGGGGGGAGGGGGCTATAGAGGAGCAGTACGTTATATCAAATTTTATGAACTCTGGAACCTAGTAATGTTTAGTCAAGATGATTTAAGTAGAGGTCTTTCTTTCAGTATCTACGCAAGTGAGAAAGCCCCTCGAAAATCTTTCAGGCTATAACCTAGCTTTAAAGAAAGAAAGGGCCAAGTTTGGGCCAGTGGTTTGCGCTGACAGAGAAACTTTTGATTTTCAACCCCTCTCGTTTGGCATTTTCTAACGTTTTAAAATGGCCATGACAATGACCA
Source organism: Clytia hemisphaerica (assembly GCF_902728285.1). NCBI lineage: Eukaryota > Metazoa > Cnidaria > Hydrozoa > Leptothecata > Clytiidae > Clytia > Clytia hemisphaerica. The sequence goes on along the minus strand of NW_027104248.1, from coordinate 862,226 downwards.
TAGAAGTCGGGTTAAATACAGTTAATATAATAGACCTTTTCATAAATTACGTCACGAACATCACTTGCCTCGTATTCAAACAATTACCATGGTGATTATATATTATGTCCCTTGAGACATTAAATGATTTTTTTTTTATAAATAAGAAGTAGTTCTAATAAAATCCACTGAGAGGTAATCACCTTGGTAATAATTTCAAAACGAGGCAAGTGATGTTCATGACGTAATTTATGAAAAGGTCTATTGAAGTGGAGCATTTGATGGCGAGCGAGCGAAGCGAGCAGATTTTTTTTGCTTTTTCGGATATTTGACCTCTAAAGAAGGGGGAGGAGAAAATTCTAGTGGGGTGATTTTTTGAAAGAAAAGTTCTACTGGGGTACGTTAAAATGAGGGCATTTCGAGTCATCGCACCGATGAGAGGCTGTAGTAGTACACAAATCTTTGGAGTAAAGAGTCCAAATAAAAACCAAATGGTAGACAAATTATTGTATTTTTCAGAAATATATATATTTCATAAATAAAAGTGATTATAAACACCTAAAAAAAGTGATATTACAGTGGGTTAAATCGTTAAATATCACCCGCGCGCCATTTCTGACGTGACTTCGAACGTTTTACCCCCGTCTTTTTGACGTTTAAGATTCGAACGTCAAAATTAGGAAACCCCATTCGGTGCGATGTGGGGCATGTGTAAACTTGTTATCATTTTCAATGGGGTGTTTTTTTACTACAACATTCCAGTGGGGTGAGTGATTTGTCTAGTGGGGCTGAAAAATGAGCCATTTTTGGAAAAAAAATTTCACTGGGGTGGCCAGTGGGGTGGATCCCACTGGGTCACAGAGGCAGGGGTGTCTTATCAGCCTTATCATGCTCTTATTTATAGGGTGTAATTAAGGAATTTAGTTATCTATACCCAATTTTTACTACTTTGCCCCTAAATTGCTTAAAATTTAGTAATTCCAGGCTTATTTTTCTTATTTTTTGGCGATTTTGAGTCTCGTTGCTCTTATAAAATTGTTCTTTTATAAAAAGGGTTTCTTTTTTCTCTTTGTGAAAAAGATATGATTGAAATTATTGACCCTTTTTACACGTCGGTCAGAATCTACCTGCAATTTTGAAGATGAATACGATCCAGTCTAATCAGAGTCTACTGGGGTTATCTTTGGGGGAAAGTTGATTTCACCCTCAAAATAGAAATAATGATGAACATTGAATACTTATTTTAACAGTGATTTGCGAAGAAAGTGTTGCTATGAAATTGTGATTTTGTAAATTTGTGATCTCGATCATGGAGGTATAAAGAAACAGGAGATGTATGCTATTGGTTACCAAGCTCGCCCTCCGATTAAAAAAGTTACGATGTGTGCATACTTATAATCCATAGGTGAAATCTTATTGGCACATTGAAGCTTTAAAAATTAGTTGAGACGAGATTAATTGTTTCTGACATCAGTGTAAGAAAATATTTGGACTAACAAAAGGCCTGTAAACTTGGCAATCCTTCATCAAATGACAAGATTTTTCGATCAATGTTTTCTTTAAGGTGAACTCTATTGCTTGATACTTTCCTCCAAAATTCTCCAGTGACTTTATGTCTACAAATTGAGTCTGAAATCATGTGTGCTTATAACGAACTTTTCATTTTCAGGCTTGGGAAAATATCTTTTCAAAACAAAATTGAACGGATAACGTAATTGAACATAAACTTGTTTCGCGGACGAAGTTTTATTTCATTTTCGTATATTAGAAGGCTAATATCTTCAATACTGATAGTAAGAATGTTCAGAGCAATCTTGGGTTCTACTAAAGAATCTTATTTCATCGGGCGAGCTTAGAATTTCTTTTGATACAGTTTATAAAAGAAATCAAAAGACATTCATTAACGACCAATTACCGACACATTCAACTCCTGTTTTTCTTTATACCTCCATGATTTGGTGAATTAATTTGCCGGCTAAATAGTAAGAAAACCACAAGATTAGAGCTTTAATATTACTGTGTGAGATGTCGATTATATTAAATACCCAAAAACGTGACCTACCGATGTACAAATCATTACCTAAATATATAAAGTCGTTGAAAAGTTATCTAAAATTATATAAAAAGCATTATTCCCAAAAGAATTCTTAAAAAAATAATTTATACCCTATGTAATTGTCATAATTGTTATCAGCTCCCCATTTTTCGTTTCATTTTAATCGCTTGTTCTTTACCCCCGTCATAATCCCAAAGCCAATTCTTTCGTTCCCAGTCCTGTGATCCCGGAACGTCGGGAAACGGAAATTGAGTTGGTTTTGGACAACCATAATGTTCCAATGTAGCCCGGTATTGAAGGATGGGTTCACCGGCTTTTTGGCGATTCCGATTCCGATGTATTTGATCGCAAACGTGACATTCGAATCCGGTAACCATATTCATTTTACGACCGGTATCCACTCCCCATTGCCGCTCCTCGAGTACTTTCTCTAGTTTTTTATTATCATTTCCCTTCGTTTTATACTCTAACAATTTTTCATATTCTGAAGAATTTTCGTCTAAATATTTGATATGTTCAGCAAGGTCTTTGGGTGATTTGAAATCCTCCACCATTATGACTGACTTTGGATCAGGAAGCCATTCTCGCAAATTTGAAGCTCCCAAATAAATGGGAACTGAACCCATATGAATAGTACGGAAGATTTTCTCCGTCATATAATCATTACATCTCGCATTTTCAAATGAAATGATAAATTTATATTTTTCGAAAAACTTTAGATATGCTTTATCAAACATAGTTAGAGGATCTAACAATACTTTAGGTAAGTCTTTATTGTGAAGGCATTTGCCATAAGAATCAATTTTGATGTATTTCATGAGCTCTTTCACATAAGCGTCTCTATCGGAGGGCGGGTTACACCCACTCTGAACGTACGCCACAGCCGCCAAACCTTCACTCCTCTTGAACTCTTCGCGTTCAGCTGTAGTATAAGTGAGCGGTTTCAGCAGGTATTTCATAGATCTGATATATTGTGTTGATATGGGATATGATGATTGTTGCTTGAAAGTACAAGTGTGATTAAAGACATTCATCCCCTCCTCGTGGTAAAAGATGGCGTTGTTTTTGGGAGACTCTTCGTGGGTCAAACCCCATTCGTGGTGTCCTGAAAAAATTAACAAAAATATCACTTTTCAGTGCCGTAGGAAGCATTTCCATATTAGGGGGGGGGGCTGAAGTTTAGTGACACCGCGAGGGCCAACCATGGTTTGGCCCGAGGGGGGGGGTTTGAAAATTTGAGCTCAAGATTGCTTGAAAATGCACTCAATTGTGACAATTATGACAAATTAAAAAAGAAAAACTTTGAATTATTCAAATTAATCATTTTTGAAAAAATTATTGGGGGCCATAGCCCCCCTTGCCCCCCCCCCCAGTTGCTACGGCACTGTTTTTATAAGAGGTTTGTTCATGTGAAAACGGATTGACTATACTTTCTGATCACTTTTAGCTTGATTGAACCAAAACTTTTTTCTTAAAACTTTCAAACGATGCACGTAGTTTTAAAGGTTTTGTTTTTACATAAGTGTTATTTCATATCAGGACAGTGTCTGCCTATTGTTGTGTTATGCTGATAACATTTTTTTCCCTCTTTCTGACCAATCTTGCTCCACACTCGTGTCAATCCAATGTGTAAAAGCGTGAATTAAAATTGATGAGTAACCAAACGATATCCCTCTTAACTTTTAAAAACAAAATCTTTAATGAGCTGATAAAGAAGAGAAATATTTCACTATAAAAAATGAGAAAAAAAAACACTCATACTTTTCTTTGGGAGTGGTAAATCCTTGACTGAAAAGTCGGTTCCGTAGAAGAGGAAGGCTTTAGTTTTGGGATGTGTCATCAATTCTCTATCCTGGCTAAAATAACAGTCTCCGACGAAGCACTTTTTGATTCTGCCCGTTTCGCCGGTGAACGGGGTCCACCAAACGATGAATGGAAGGTCCTCTTTTTCTGCTTGTTCTTTGGCTCCGATAACCGGCCTTCGAACTCGATCTACGGCGAAATCGTGCCAATTACCATCTGGAAGGGAAAATATAAACTGTATGCAGTAAACGCTCCCTAATTCGAAGTTTAACTTTTTGATACACTCCGTTATTTGATAATATTAAAAGTAACAGTCTACAAGAAACTCTCATAAACGACACTCTTCTATTCGATACAATCCCTTATTCAATGTAAATCCGATTACCCTGAAAATCGAATAAGGGCGAGCGTCAATATCATATCAATACATGCAAGTATTTATCGATTTCACAAATACATTTTTCAGGATGAAATCGCTAACTGTATACAAAATGTCCATTGGGCTTAAAAAAAATATGAATATTGGGGGGGGGGGTGGAGGATATAACATCTTTTGGAAATGTAGCCCCGTACATTATGAATTTTGACCAGCCTGATAACAAATCTCACCCCTTGGACAAGCATCAGTTGACCCCCGGACATTCAAAATCACCCCTAATCAGAGCAAGTTTGCCCCTAACCCCCTCCCCCAGACAAAATATCCAATATATCCTCCATCCCTCCCCCCTTGTACAAAAATTTTCTGGAAGAGCCCATTGAATAAAATAATCACGCAAAATTTTACATTACTTACTATCAAGTTCTTCCAATGTATCAGCAGGTGGTAGAGCTTCTTCTTCTAAAATGTAATCAGGAATATGATTTGACCCTCCTCCATGTTCTTCTCCTTCACCATGACCTTCACCTGCATCCAGAAATTCTACCTGGTCTTCACCACCATGAAGCAACTGGAGGACGGTCAGGAGACTTACAAATGCCAATACAATGATCAAAAGCAAATATTTCAGCTTCAACCTCATAATCCATCGCATAACGTATACACCTGAACAAAAAAAAAACAAAAAAAAATTTCTAGTCAAGTTGAAAACATTATGTATTGATTTGATGAACTTTTATACAGGCTAAAGCATATATTGATAAATAATAGAAAATATTATGCGAAATGTTTAAATGTTTTATGGCTTCTTTTATGAGTTTTATCAATATTACAATTCAAAAATTTAATGAGACTGTGCATAAGTAGGCATTTAAGAGTCTTCTGAAAAATGAAGAAGCTTGGACCAAATTTTACAGAAAAATAAAGTCACAATAAACTAACATCAGCAGGCAACTGAAAGTGCTCCTCGATACGGATTAAGTGAAAATTTTGCAGTTCTTTCAAACGGGCTATAAAAATTTTTGGGCTTATTATTTTACTTATGGGCCGAGCATGCTTGTGTAACTCATGACATTGTCCATTAATGAGGTCATGAAAATCAACCGCGCTAATTAATTGCAGTTGATATGATTTCATCTTTGGGATAGGCTATTCTTTATAGATTCCTTGATTTCTGTCATTCCTACCATTAGCAGAGATAAGTCGATAAGTCTGTCTACAGAATTTCATCCTAAAAAGGGCTTAAAAAAAGTGTTTGACATGAGTGCCCTTAAGTTCTTTTTTTTCATGAAAGTTCTTATCGACAACATTATTCTACATTGGTCTACATCTATGAAATCTTATATGACTAAGCTCTTAGCCTTCTTACTTCAAGAATTTATAAACCTTAAACTCTACAAAGTATTTTATTCTCAAGTCACAGTTTAACTTCAACACGCTCAATTTTTGCTCTTTTGTTTCTGTCAAATAAATGACAATTACCATGTATCACACCCCAATCTTCCCTTCAACCCTCAACAAATTATAAAATTTTACACTTTCGAAAGAAAATGGTGTTCAGTGATTAAGGATGTGTAGCACTGCAATTACTTGACTTTTCTTTCCATGCAATATATCCCCTTTTGATTGTTTGAAAACTGGTTAGGATGAAACTTTTGTTAACAACAAAACAAGCTTTTGAAAGCTCATAGCATAAAAAATATAAATAAAATAAATAATGACAAAATTAGGAAATACATGTAATGTAAAATATTTTAAAGCCAATGTGAAAAAATTGCAGGTAACCATAAATTTTCACAAAGCTTTGGAAGTTATTAAAGTCTTGCCAGGTGTTGCATATCAAGAAACTCATTGTTTTATAAAACGAATGCTACAATTATCATGGTCATAATATTCGAGAAAAAAGGAAAATCCCCACGAAATCTTACAACCACAAACGATCTGGAAGTGTTCTAGATTAGGTTGGAAGGGTAGAGTTTTAACTCTGAGTTTTAACGTTAGACTTAAGACTTAGAACAATAGGATCTAGAGATCTAAAAGTCCAAGTATGGCCCAATAAGGCTCAGAATATAGCCTGGAAGTCTATAAACTCCTCCCGAATTGAAATATTTGAAAGAATTTTTCAATTAGCCCAAAACAACTTTCTCACCCGAATTTTAAATTGCTAAAAACGAGGAGTTAACCAAAATTCTCAATATATTTTGCTGGGAATAATGTAGATGTTATTATTTTTGCTTTATCGAGTTTGTTTGCAACTAAGCTAATAGTATACATCTTTTTAAAGTCAAATTATACTATTAGCTTAGAACCTTGGCTAGTCAATACCCCAGAATACCCCTGTGTAATTTTTTTTTGGAATAGCCCAGGGCTATTCCATTTTTAAACCATACAGGGGTATTGACGAACTTTTCCAGGGGAGTCTGAGCCTTAAACAATTGCAAGGCAATTTTTTGATTGGACAAAATAAAACAATTAATAACGCAGGGATATAAGAATACTTGGTGTCTTCAGAAGTGTTTGCGATTGAACAAAATAAAACAATCTAAATATTTTCTAGGGAATGAATTTTTAGTTTTTCTTCTTTTTCTTCATCTTCGCCAATCCAGGGAATCTTCCATATATATTTATCATACCATACCGTGAGATTGGGTAACTTGCATCAGTGGAGGCTAACATGCATAGCCCTCAAATGAATGACCTATGGTCTAATGAATGGCTGGTCATTAAAATACAAAGTTAAATCAAAACAAAAACGGTAGAGTAGAGCTGCAAGCGAAGCTGCGTAATTCATTTGTTTTTAAGTTTTGCTGCTTTGATTGGCCAGTCATTTGATGGCTATGCAAGTTCCCCTCTCCTGATGCAAATTACCCGACTTCATGGTAGTTATTTTGGCAAACGTGACGGTCTTTTGAATAACTGGGTAAAGGCCACATTTTTGGTACACCTGTCCCTTCCGTTACGCTAAAAAAATTTCATCCTCAAAATTGCTTTAAAGCTATTTATTTGGATGTGTATATACCTCTATGATGATAATCAAGTATGTGCTCCTCTATATTACCTTTTTGCAGAACTGTAGGACCCTAGAAGTTGTTGTGGTTGATTTTTTTCTCATTTTCAACAAATAACTAAAAACTTGTTATTTCTACAAAAAAGAGACACTTATAAGACTAAACTTACTCTTAAAATGTTTCTACAAAGTGTTTTAACCAATTCCTAATCGTTTTTCATGAATTTACATTTTCGGGTTGGAGGGGTAGCCTAATTTGCGTAACGGAAGGGACAACTTTCAAATTTTTAATTAACATCTTTACTAGGAAAAAACTTGTTTCAAAAGATAGTTTGAATTTTAATAGTCAAATATGATCTTTTAACCTAAAATGATAGAACTAACCAGAACTAACTATATAAACTTACAAATACTCCTAAAAATTGTAAATATTAGGTATAGAATAAGCGTAACGGAAGGGACAAATTTTTCATTTGAAAATAGCTCTGTTTTGGGCCATCCAAGCCTCATCCCAAGTTTTAGATGATCCCTAAAATTTAGGTTACCCAATGAAGGTGACCCCTGAAACCGAAAATGTGACTTGCATTTCAGTTTTTCTTTAAAATTTTATATTGAGCATTCAAAAAAGAAGACGCGAAAACGCGTCCTATGAAGCCTAAGGGTTAATGAGACCCCTGGTAAAGATTTTTTATGGTCAAAACAACTTCGAATAACTCCTAATCGTCATTTTCAGGTATTTTGAGCAGTTTGGAGTCTTCAAAAAAAATCAAAAATTTTTGGTTAACCCTTTGAGCGCGCAGTAGTTTTGAAAATTTTGAAAAATTTCAATTATTTTTTTTGAAATTTGAAACTTCAAAATGGCGTAAAAGCTTGTATGTAGCTTTTGATTCAGACACTCGTTTTGGTACCAACCGTTGGAAAGGTAATTCTATACTGTTTCAAAAAGCATTGGGTTTAATCCCCTTTAAATCAAGTCCTAGGGAGCTGAGACCCAAGCTTTGGGACTTGGTATTTTGGCTGTTTCAGGACGCGAAAACACGTCCTATGGAGCCTAAGGGTTAATGAGACCCCTGGTAAAGATTTTTTATGGTCAAAACAACTTCGAATAACTCCTAATTGTCATTTTCAGGTACCGGGTGCGCCACAAAAAAGTTTCTCTCTTTAAAACTGATTTTCTCGAAATCTAAAAATTCTAAAAGAACCATTCCTATCCCATTGGAAAGAAGAAAAATAAACTTAAATTTTGATGGGTCATTTATTAAATTTGGTTCATTAGATCGAAAGTTATGCTCAATCGAATAAAAAAGTTACTTTCTGAATGTGCTCAAAAACGTTAAAAATTGACCTATCAAATCAAAAAGAAGCATAATTACATGATGCATCAGTAATTTCGTTTTAGTCATCAAAAATTATAATTAGTTGTCTAAATGACCTTTTGTTATATAAAGGATGGTTGAATTACATTAAAAGGAAGAGAATTTGTCAAAAAAAGCCCAAAAATCTTGTAAAATTCATAAAAATACATCAAATATTGGTTTCGAGGTACATCCAGCCTTCATAGACTTTATCCAGTCTACAACCAAAAATCTGAAGAAAATCTCGGTAAAAGTAAATTAAAATGATTTTGATGAAAACTCTAAACCCTTTTGACCGATCACTTTCAAAATTTATTTGTTTAATTACTGAAAAATGTTCTTAATCATGTAAAGCCTATTGCGATTGCTAGTTTTATAATAAAACTTTGATAGGTCGATTTTTAACGTTTTCGGGCACTTTCTGAAAGTAACTTTGTTTTTCAATTGAGCATAACTTTTGATCTAATAAACCGAATTTATTAAATGACCCCTCGAAATTTAAGTTTATCTTTCTTCTTTCCAATGGAATAGGAATGATTCTTTTAAAATTTTTTAATTTCTAGAAAATCAGTTTCAAAGAGAGAAACTTTTTTGTGGCGCACCCGGTATTTTGAGCAGTTTGGAGTCTTCAAAAAAAATCAAAAATTTTTGGTTAACCCTTTGAGCGCGCAGTAGTTTTGAAAATTTTTTGAAAAATTTCAATGATTTTTTTTTGAAATTTGAAACTTCAAAATGGCGTAAAAGCTTGTAGCTTTTGATTCAGACACTTGTTTTAGTACCAACCGTTGGAAAGGTAATTCTATACTCTTTCAAAAACATTTGGTTTCTTTCCCTTTAAATAAAGTCCTAGGGAGATGGGACCCCAGCTTTAGGACTTGGTATTTTGGCTGTTTCAGGACGCGAAAACGCGTCCTATGGAGCCTAAGGGTTAAGAGATAAAAAGAAGTCATTGTAGTGTAGCAAATGTGAGAACAGTCTACAATAGGTCTTTCAACAATGCAATAACTTCAGATATCTTGGCTTTGAAGAAAGAAACACTATAATGAACATCCAAGTCCCTGTAACACTCCCTTTTAAAAAAGGCGTAACAGAAGGGACATCAAATTTTCCAAGGAGATAACTCCCACCACATTGTTAATATAAAGTTTAAATGTACCTGCAAGTAAGAAGTCTAATGAGGGTAGTAGTCAACCAAAAGGAAAAGTTTTTAAGTCGAAGACTTGAGATGCTGTTCAATTTAATGTTTGCGTAACGGAAGAGACAAAACCAACGCACATTTCCAATGGGAAGGACTGTCAATGAAAAAACATGTCAAAAATAGAGGATAATGGTTTGCAAATTGAATTTGGAGTAATCCCAATGGTAACTTGTGAGAAATTTAACATAAACTATAGCTATTTGACAAAGATTTTCTTGAAAATGAATTTGCGTAACGGAAGGGACAAGATCAGAGTCGCAAAAAAACATGCTTTTTAGAAAAATGCAAAACCTGAGCAACAGTGATGAAAAAAGTATTTACTCAAAATATTGTGAAAACTCGCTCCTATCAATATTAGGTGGACTGAAAAAAAATTGAAAGTGAATATTTTATCCCAGTTGAAGAAAAAACAATTTTGAATCTTATTTTTTTTTGCATTTTTCGTAGAAAAATGTGAAATTTAGACTTCTGCAGGGTCTGTAAGAGGAAAGACTGTCCTATTGCTGGCCAAACTCTGATTGTAAGGGCACTTTCTACCCCAGATCAATAATCAATTGGAAGTTTTGCAAGTTTAATGCTAGTTTTCAAGATATAAGCAGTAAAAGTCAAAAGCGTAACGGAAGGGACAGGTGTACCAAAAATGTGGCCTTTACCCAACTAATTACTCCACAGCAGTTACCAAGAGACAAGATAATTTATCATGTTTTTATTGGCTGAGGGAAAGTAATGTATGTGGAGTAATTAGTTATTCAAAAAAACATCGCGTTCACCAAAACATCTATAAAAAAGCCAAGACGTTACTAATCAATAAAATCGATTATCAATTAAAATTGATAGCTAATTGATAATTAATCGATTGATTAAATATCGATTAAAAACAATAATCGATAACTAATCCGCGCCTAAAAAATTGTCAGTATCATTAATATCGATCAGATATAAGATATCGATTATATATATCAATTAGATATTGATCCAAGTTTCATCGATATTATCGGTTTAAAATCGATAGGATCGAGGTATCGATTATATTGATATTAATCAATATTATCAATTATTAACACTGTAATTGATATTATCCAGACCCGATTAATTAAACTTGTTGAACCAATCGAACAATCAAATTAATCGAACTTCATCGAACGATTAAAGTTTGAATAAAAAAATTAATCGAACCTAATCGAACACTCACAATTTTTGAAGCAATAGCAGTTCGATTAGTTCAGTCAGTAAAAAGTTCGATTAGTTCGATGATATTAAATCCTTATATCTTCCCTCGCTTGCAAAAACTTTGTCCTGGCACGCGATTGCTATTTCGACAGTTCCCGGACTTAACAGCTTGACGTTTATTGTACCTGGATATTTGTCTATCCGGAATAAAGTCCTTAGCCCCTCTGTTGCGATTTCGTGCACGGCCGAGTGGCGGAATAATATGCCCCAACAAACTGCATCTGGCGCTAAAAGGATATAGGAAACGTGTGTAAAAATTGGTTTATCGAACTGATCGAACCGAAACCCATTGATCGAACTTAATCGAACACTCACAATCTTTTAAAAAATCTTAGAGTTCGATTAATTTTTTTAATTGAACTTTAATTTTTCGATAGAGTTCGATTAGTTTGATTGGTTCAACAAGTTCGATTGATCGGGTCTGGTATTATTGATTAAAAATCTATGGTGATAATTAAATTGAGTGCTAATAAATTGTGAGCATCAATATTAGCTATCGATTATCGTTTTTAATCTATATTTAATCAATCGCTTAATTGTCGATTAGCTATCAATATTATTCGATAATCGATTTTATCGATTAGTAACGTCTGGAAAAAAGCTCCATGAAACCTAGCCTAGTTAACTAAGCCCGTATTCACAAGGCTAGGACACACGGCTTATGGCAATATAGCGTTTTTCGGCGCTTTAAAGATTTTTTATATTTACGGATTTTAAGTTTGCCTTGGAATACTGGCTTAGGGAAAGGGCGCGTTCATAATATGAACGCAGGATTCGGTGAGCTTCTGATTGGTCAGAGTGGGTCACGTGGTAAAAAATCGGGAGTTTTCGTGAGTGATAGAAGTTTATAATTATTTTATCAGAAAACGAGTAGAAGAGGATGGGACTCATTGAATGCAAGATCTCTCTTCGATTATATTATGATGTGAGACTATTACCATGAGAGAGCCGAGAGATATATTTGGAATACTGTATCAGAAAAAGTTTTCAAGACCTGATCCCGACCTGATAGTGCTTCTCTTGTTTTTGGGAAGAATTGAACTGATGAAGAAAAAAGAATGCTATTCGTCGTAAAGACAGCAAAAGTTGCTTGTTTCCAGAATGGCAAATAATAAAGTAAAGGTTTGTGATTGAACATTGACTATCGTATGTGGCAATATATAAGAGAGAGTACTTGTACAGATCCTATGCTGTAGTTCTGTATTCTGATTGGATTGCATGACATTATATTGTATTATACTGTAATGGATAGATGATAGACAGTTCTTGGTTTTTGACTGGTTGTGGCTATCTTGTTGTTTTATGAATTTGAGACTTTATGCTCGATTTTACAGACAATTACATCTTTCGTTTTCGAAGAACATAAAATTGTCGGTGCTTATTTTCAGTGACAGCTATACGAATTCAAGACTCAAGAAAATGTTTTTTTGGGGGGATTGATTACATTGTTTTGTATACGGTATTTTAGCCTGCTAGTCTAAAGTAATTTTTATTTATTTTCTTGAAGGTTATTTTTATGATGAGCTTTGTAAAAATCGTACAAAATACTTTTATGTCAAATCACAAAATTATCACTCAAGAAACGAATTTTGTCTCTTGTTGACTTTTCCATAAAACACGAGCATAACTTTTTGAAAAAAATGAACAAATTTTTCCTTCACTCTCCATCGGCACACTTTACAATAGAATTTCATTTTATATTTTACAAAACGAGTGCATAAACTGTAAGACAGAGAGTTTGTTTATCTAATCTTACAATAAGAGCCAATCAGAAGATAGAAAAAAGACAAAATAAAAAAATTCTAAATAATGTTTTGATATTATGTTCTGTGTGTATATTTTTGATATGAAACGGAATTAAGTCAACGACGAATAATTATGCAAATTATGTGAGTTTACGTTATCCCTCGCCGCGAAATTTGAATTGTCGTTGTTGTCAGTTGATAAGCTACCGAGTTTACTGTCCCTAAGCTAGTTATTCAGTCACAACTTAACCATCAGATTTATCCAAGTGACTGAATCAAACTAGCTTAGATTTCTAGGCTACATGAAACCTGGCTCTGCTAACTTAATTTTGAGTTTGAACAATCATAATATAATCCTTTTGCCCACTTACGGCTACTAGTACTACCGCTCTTTGATCTTTTATTAGTTTCTTTAGTTGATTGCTTGTGTGAGCCATGACTCGCGCCTCATTTCTTGAAATGGAAGCATACATGACACAGTAACAGTATCACAGTATTTCCCAAGCTTTTGGACATTTGGTGATTGGAGAAAAAAACTTGGTAGCTACAAGCTAGTTAAGTTAAGTTTACCTCTCTATCTGTAGTTGCAACTCTCTAGTTTTATGTTCTGGTTGTTGCAGTTGGTTTTCTCTTGTCTTAATTTGTGGTTTGTCGTGTCATAACTCTTTCTTTGAACTTTTCATTTCATGCAAATGTTGATGATCAAAAAAGTAATTAAAGTGAGCGTTTCGAAGCGGAATTTGTATTTTTTTGCATGTTTGGCGCCTCTTAGTGAATTTCCGGGAATTTTAAAAACGAAAGTGAAAGGTTGGGTGTATGAAAACTGCAAAAATTCTTGTAACATTTTTACGTAAAGGTATAGATTATAAGTACTTCAAAATTAGGAGTTAATAGATTATTCTAATTATCAGAAAATAATGTTTTTTTTATATTTTCTATAAAAAATAACCATAAAATAACTGGATTGTTTTATATCATCACCCCCGTCTATTAAAACGGAATTTCAAGGATTACATTTTGAGTCACAGCGAGGAAGAAAAAGGAGAGCGACAGCTTAATCAAAACAAAATTTTGTCCTGTCGGGTTATGGTTGAAAAAATGACAAAAGATAAGAACCAAACTGACTGACTTGTTGGATGTTCACACAGGGACAGGTAAACATTACTATAGACAGATTTTTTACTTTTTTGAGACCTTTATTTTCTTGATCTATTGGGAGATGAATTTTCCATCCAGTGTTTTTTAAAAAAGAACTATGTATACTTTTTTTGAAAGATCATCTTGTGTCCTGTCCATCTTGTATTTCATCATGTGGTGTGTATTACATATTGTATTGTCTGAATGAACCCGTTAGCATTAAATTGTAATAAGAATTTTATTTGTGGCTTTAAACATGATACCGGTCAACTGCTCTAACTTGGGACGATTGGTCGAAACATGGGACTGTTGCATATCTGGTCTGTATTTTCACTTATTGTAAAATCGAAAGAGAAATCTTGTATCTTTTAATACGCCGTTCATTAACTTAAATCAAATGACTTTGGAGTTTCGGTGAAATGGTGGCCGAATGGCCGTCCCATGTTTTGTCAGGTAGTCCCAAGGCGGCAATCAAAAATATGTTGCGTTCGGGTCGTCCGACCGACTGTTTAATTACAAGAAAACCCGATTCGGAAAGTCGGTAAAATCGTCGGTTTTTTTTTTGGCGCTGCTCACAGGTTCAGATCTTTCCCATAATATGGCGGGCACGGGCGAACAGAGCATGTCTTTGAATCATTATTTTTTGTTTACTTAACCCACATTGAGTTCTGTTCAAGTTTTTTCATGTACCCTTATTGAAATTTTCATGTCAAAATTCAGCAACGCGGTAAAGGCCAATACCCTGGGGTCAGAAAATTAAGGTTAACACATGCGCGCGCACATTTAGTTTGGCAAATTAAAGATGGCGGCATAAGATTCTATTGATTGCCGACTTGATTCATCGGGATTTACTAGATCTTAAAAATCCGACAAAATTTACTACCGACCGACCGACCAACCGACTGGATTTGAAGATGTTTTAGGACCCGAATGGAACATATTTTTGATTGCTGCCCAAGTTGGAGCAGTTGATGGTACTTCAATTATTCAATCATAAAGCACAAACCTAGGTGAACCTGGGGGGGGGACTTAGGCGAAATTAGGTATGGGTGATGGGGGCGTGCTGTTGGTTAGGGTCCCTTTTTTAGGCTCTGAAGATATCTGACAGGATCCCAAATTTACTGACTTTCAAAATGTGTATCTGACAGGGTCGGCTTTTGGTTATTTCAAAGACAATTTTCAGGGTGAAAGATTTTTTTTTCAATTCTGTTGTCTACGTACTTTTTGTCATTTATACCACTTTTCAGGCTGGATTTTACGACCTGACAGGGTCCCAAATTTACCAAACGTTCATATGATAGGGTCCACTATCTCTCACAACCCATGCAGCAGCAAGTCCCTGTAGCCTGTCTAAAAAATACCAGAATGTATAACCAGAATATTTTCAAACGTTTTGATCAAATGTTTTCTCTATAGCACTACTGCCAGTATGTCAATTGGGTTTTCCTCTAATAAATATAAATTTTCAGCTTTAATAGACCTTTTGCTAGTTAAATTAGTTAAATTTCTGCTGGAGTAATTTGTTATCCAATAGACCGCCACGTTATCCTAAACAACTATTGATCGCTTAAACGTGAAACATCTACCATAAGCAACCTCGCCCCCGTGTATCCCAGGCTTTAATTTCGTTACTTATTGACGCCAGAGAATACCCTGGTGTTGGCTGAACAATACAATACGTCATGAAAAATCTGACAAATGGGAGAGGGATGTTGACATCAGACCAACTTACAGTATAGTTGTTTTTAGGTGTTGAATAACAAATTACTACAGCATAAATTCTTATCAATAGTGAATATTGAAAATAGTGTGCTAATCGTGAGTCATGGTTTAGCCTCTAACTTTGTTACTGATCTTTTATAGAAAGAGATTTATATACAGGAATAAACTGGCCTTTTTAACAAAGGACATCATTTATGAACAAAAACCTACATCAACTGCCATTTCTCTTAAAAATCATAAATTGTAAAAGACCTTGTATAAAACTAACTTCAAAGAAAGAGAGATATACTTTTTTGTGTATATTAGGCAGTGTTTAACTTTGAAGTGGACTAACTTCCTTTTTTTTTCAGCAACAATTTAAAAAATGAAAATCTTTGTAGCGGTCTGTCTTGCATTCATATTGGTGGAAGCCAAAAAGAAGGTACGAAGTTTCTTAATTTAATGCTGTCCAGTTTTAATACTCTACTTCATTTTCAATATAACAGTTTTTTTTTAGGTTCAGCTGATTTGATTTTTTCAGCACTTTGAGCCTCAGATTGTTCTTAAATCATATTTTGGTTTTTAGGTATTTTAGGCTCTATTCTTTGGCAGTGTCTTTTTAGACTATAAAATTCCAATTTTAATGGAATATTTCTGCTGTTTTATCCTGGTTTTGGACTAGGAATGGGAGGGATTGTGACTAAGAACTGGAAAATATAGCTTTGTGTAATATGAGGTAGGTTTATTTGATTAGCAGAACTAGAATAGCAAGCTGAAGATATTTGAGATATTTCCATAGGTAAACATTTGATTTGAGAAAAAAAACACTTCTTGTGACTTCAGGAATGCAAT
This sequence comes from Clytia hemisphaerica, assembly GCF_902728285.1. Taxonomy (NCBI): domain Eukaryota; kingdom Metazoa; phylum Cnidaria; class Hydrozoa; order Leptothecata; family Clytiidae; genus Clytia; species Clytia hemisphaerica. Next base: position 845,787 of record NW_027104248.1, on the reverse strand, counting down.
TTGAAGTGTTCAAAAGATGACAAACAGAAAGTGTGTGGTAAAGATGGTGTTACCTACAAATCATTTTGTCATTTGCAACTTCAATCTTGCCACCAAGGAAAGGACATTGGCTTCGCATGTGATGGAACTTGCCCATGTGGTAAGTAATATTCATCCTAAACTTATATTACTGGAAAGTTTTCTCTAAAACTGGAATCAATATATGCTGAACATATGAGTGAACATTGAGTGAATATGTCTATTTCTTATCTTTTCAGATCCGCCAGAGGTCTTCAAAATGGATCAAGAAACAGTGAAGAAGATTCAAGAAGCCAGATCACTCTATCAACTTCAAAAACACGAGAAAGAAGAACTGAACAGTGCTGATACTTTTGTAAGTACATTTTTAATTATGTTAAAAGTCAAATATCATCAATCTTTCTTCATTATAAGGTATTATAATGTAAAAACCTATCTTTTAATATCTTTTTTAATAGTTGGCCAGGGAACTTCTTGGTGAAGACGATCTGAAGAGACATATCGCTTTTAAAGTCATGGAACAGGATAAGAAGCAAGGTAATGTATTTAATCAGTTTTCTATGCACGCTCGATCTTCAAGCAACGCAATTTATCTTAGAGATTGAAATTTTATCTACAATACAATGCCCTAAATCTTCTTGAGCACTTTGCAATTCTAACATTTATTTATTTCCATTCGATCAATCAATCAATCGTAATATTCAGAATATCATAGTGTCCATAGATTTGCTGCTCTTATTTCATTAGTATTTATCCATTTTCAGAGTGTCAATTAAGTGAAATGGCAGAATTACCAACTCGACTTATTGATTGGTTCCATGTACTTCGCATCAATGAAAAGGTGGAGGATATGAGAATCCAACGTATTGAAGGTGAACCCATCATGAAAGAAGAAAATTTCTCTGATGAAAAAATGAAATCAATGTGTAAGTTGGTTTGTTTCTATGAATTTATAAGGCAAGACCAGTTGAGTTTTTTTTGACAAAAATCTCACGACATTGGATTGTCCAGTAAAACATTTAACATTGAGTTCTAAAAGGCCCTATCAGTATTTTCTTTTAACTTCTATGACGGAGCTCAATATTTGTAGTGTCTCAATTTTGGGTATGATGTAGAGCAAATATTCTTATAATTTTCAAAATAGCCAGATTTGATTTGAATGTTATGTTGCAAATTTCATATGATTGTTATTGTTAATGCCTATCAGTTAAAAAGAGTCACTAATTTCCCATTGCCAAAAAAATCACACTATATTATAAGTGTTCATATCTTTTAGATACCGAATTAGCTTGTTCTGATCACAAAGACCAAAAAGTTGAGAAAGCAGTTTGTTTGAAGCCTGTACAATGGATGTTCCATCACCTGGATGCCAATGGTGATAACCATTTGAGCGCAAGCGAGCTCTCAGACATTGAGGATATTCAGAACGAGAAATGCATCAAACCTTTCTTGCAATCTTGTGATCATGATAAAGATGGAAAGGTTGAATTAGCTGAATTCTGTCGTTGTTTGTGTGTCTGTAAGTCCACTGGAATTTCTTGATTACCTTTACATGCACGCCTTAATGTGTGTGGATTATGATCTTTTAATCTGGCGATTATGCTACTTTTTTATTAGATAGAAAATACTTTGGATGCGTTTGATTTCTGAATGAGTGTGTTTTTGCTCATTTTTTGTTTTCATGTTTTTTAGCTCCACCTTGCACAAATGTCATCAAGAACGTACCAATCTTGATGGTTCGTGGACAACCAGCACCTATGCCTGGTTTCTTTGTGCCAAGATGTGATGATGATGGTTTTTTCATGCCTGAACAATGCAACCCAATGAAAGAATGTTGGTGTGTGGACAGAAACGGTGGCGAACTTCTTGGTACAAGAACTAAGAAAGGCTCTGCTACCTGTGATTGTAAGAAACTTTTACACTTTTGTAATTCAACACTCTACGCGTAGAAAAAATTGTGTAGACGTTCATTATTTTTGAGGCTCCATGCAAGATGATAGACGATTCTTTGCTAATAGCTCATTGTGGCTGTTTGATCTACTTTGCAAAAAAATGATCCGACTTTTCTCATATTTTCCCACCTTTCTATTAGTGGCTTTGAAGAGCAAATATTTTTGTCTGACGGAATGATGGCGTATAAAATTACATTTGATTTTTATCTAATAAGTGTTAAAAGGGGATCTAACGTCAAATCCTTCATTACACTTTTTTGGAAAGTTTTAAAAAATTTATAACGAGAGCTTTCGAAAGAGCTATGTTACATCAAAAGATCTTCAGTCAATGTGTTATAATATCCCTTTAAAGATTTGTACGTGTGACGTCATCGTTGGCGTTTTGTTTTAGAAGCTAGCACACATCTGTGTTGATTAACAGGATTATCCCTCTATTTTTAAGGCTTCGATCGTAGAAATTTCTATAAGGCTTTATTATGATTTATTAATTGCATCTAAAATTCGGCAGGATGGATGGGATACTTTGGAATACTTTTCAAAAAGTTTGTTCTTTAAAGTGCGATTACAAAGATATATTTTTTATCCAACAAAAGCTTTTTTTGAAGCCATTACAAGGCGCTGTTTCCAAAAATGTGCCTGTTCAACGACTGATTTATGAAACTAAATTGCAACCATGACGTCACAAAATCCCCTCTTTCTCAAAGAAAGGGAAAATTCAAGTATCAATAACTTAATGAATTTAAAAGATTTTAAGTTCGTTCTTTTTTCAATATTTTTGTTTCTATCAGAGCTTTCCTATGTAAAAAAATGAGGTACATGAATTTTCTGACCTCACATCCCCTTTAAATGTTTCTCTGAGACTTTGATTGATATATAACCTCTGTGTTACATTTTCAGCTTACAACACAAAGAACCCTTCATCACGACTTGTCCCTTTGAATATCAACAATGAGCAAGGACACTAATAAATTACAATAGTGTTTGAATCATTTTCGAAAATAACTATTTATCGGAAATTTGTTAACTTTTTGTATATGTAAAATATATCTATAGTTTTTTATACTCGAAACCTTTTCATTGTACATTTACGTTGGTGTTGATATTTTTGACATTGTACGAGGCTTCAGAAAAAGCTTCTATGTTTTGATCTACTCAACTGAAAAGAGGTGTCTTACATAGCTTTTCATCTAAAGGTGTTTTCGAAAAGTTCTTTATTGGATAAGCGCCAGCTTTTTCTCCTTCTGGTGTCAGAAAAATATTTTTATATTTATGCGTTTTACATTTAGTTTTTTTACTACCGCTGAACAACTATATATCACCCTTATTTTTTGTACGTTAAAAGAAAAACAGATTGAGAATTTTAGTAGATTTTTTTAGTTCAAATTTTTTTCTTCTCTATATTTTTTTCTCTATGAAATATTAGTCTACAGGGGAGTCTCTTTACAAATACTAAGGTCATTGTTGTCATATTTTTATCGAATGATGTGATCATATTTTGATAAGTGGCTGAAGTAATCTCTTGATGAAAAATGTAAACAAAACATTATCAATGATAAGATGTGATTTCATCTGAATGACGACTTCCGCTCAACTTTTCAAACTGTCTTCAACATGGAACAGTTTCTTATTTCACACAAAAATTAGTTTGTTTTAAAAACCTCATAGAGATGTCGACTCCATAGTAACTTATTTTCCAAGTTTGTTCAAAGATGACATGTTTGAGGAAACCAATACTTTAAACCCATACGTTTACCATTACGTATGTCTTCTATAGTTTGCTAAATTTTCAGAATGACACAGACCTTTAGCTATATATAACATATGCGTTCATAGAATGAACTTGATACGTTCAACGTATTTTAAATAGCAAACTGAGAATGTTGAACTGGACGGCTTTCCCTTTGAGATGCATTTCCTGCAGCTAACGGTTTTAAGGGCTCTGACCATAGTCAGAAAATAGATTTTAGTATCTGAACATAAAAGTTATGTTTTAGATTCTTTGACACTTTTAACAAAGAATTGCCTTCATAAATTGCTTTTTAATCAAACCCCTTAAGAGTAATTAAGAACTTAATTGCAAAAATGACGTTATGAACTTTAAAAAGACGTTAATAATATGTTGCATCACCTTCTTTTATAAAAAGTGCTAAGTTTTAATGGGTAATTAACCTTTTTGTTTCGAAATTTTTTCAAACTGTTCGCAAAGAATTGAACTATTTTAAATTTTGCGGAAAATTTTTCTAAGAAGATGTGTCAAAAGTTATGACTGTTTTTTTAAGCAAAATCCAGATGAAAAATTGATGAAAAACCACTATTTTGAAGATTTCGAGACAAAGAAGCATTTACAAAAATTTTCCGCAAAATCTTTTATTGTTCGGCAAAAGATACACCATCTACTGCGAACATGTTTTCAAAATGTTTTTTCTTCATCGAAACTAAGCTCTTCAAAGTTGAAATACTCTTCCTCGCAAAAGTCTTCATTTTCTTCTTCATCAAATCTTTTCAATGCAATTTTTGAATTTTCAGATTCAGGAATAGTTTGTCTAACATAAAATGTATAACATACCATAGTTTTGTTGGTTACATCAGTCAGAAAACACATTTTAAACACGGCAATTATGAAAAATTCACTATGGTCAGAGCCCTTAAGAGGGAAGTGATGACACCACGGGATTCGTCCTATCAACAAAGGATCGATTTATACTGCAGTGCAAAAAGTAGAAATAGTAACAGCCTCGGTTTGGTTAATGCAACCAAAATCTTTTATCTGATTATCCACCTCAGATATTTTCACCACCTACTCAAGAAAGCTACCCCTCGTATTAAAAATGTAAAAATGGCAACAATTAATTTTCTTTCCCGCATTTTTCACTTTCAGTGCAAAAAAGCCCGCGATTAACTCGCGGCCTCAAGATCTTCGCTCGTTCTATCATTACACTGAAACCTCTTTGATAATTGCGCAGGAAAAAAGACATGATTGATCCATGCCTACCACTAGCACTCGAGCCCCGACAGAACTTAGTTTGCCCCGGTGGTGTGCCCAGCTTCAAGATTATGCCCTGCCTGGTACTTCCCGGATCTGTATCCTATCCTACCCGGTAAAAAATCCGGAAATAGTTAAAATTTCTGCTAAAACGGCACCCTGTCAACACGTTGAAAGTGAAAACGAAAGTCAAAAAAAGATGGCGGATATGGCGAGTCAAAATATTTTAGACAAAAATCATGGGTTTATGAAGTTTATCATAAAAAATCAGCACGATCGTGATAATTATGATAAGGAGCAAAAGCATAAATACAATAAAATTCGAGAGGGACTTGAATCGCTTAAAATCGCTGAGAACGTGTCAGTAAAAAAAGGAAAAGAAACCCCTACTAAGACGGAAAAGAAGAACAGCAGCAAAATGGATTTCAAATCACACAGGAAGAATGCTGTTGGACCTGTGAAAGACTTTGATCTAGATGCTTTCAGATTCAATGATTTTGAAGAAGATAATCTTTCATCTTTAAAAGAAACTGACGAGTTAGATTATGTACCATCAAAGCTAGAAGGTAAACAATGATGACATTATATTCCCTTCTTCATTGTAAGGATGCCACATGCCGACAGTAACATCCCATCGTGCATTTTTTATGGATCCATCTTTTCAGAAATTTTAAGGATAGCACGTAGCACGTAGCACACTCATGTTTGAAGATCTAACTCCTAGAGTCAATGAGCTTTTCATTCGAATACGAAACCAGCCAGCAGTCGGGTGTTTAAGATAAAAACTGCAATTATTGCTCTTTTCGGAAATTATTGCCGAAAACGGCAATTTTTTTAACGATGAAATGCTGAATCAGCAAAATGTGTTGTCCTTTTAAGGGCAAAGATGTCAGAGGTGTTTGAAAATAGTAAAATTGCATCGAGAAAAGGTTTTTCGGATTTTTAAAAGTGATTTTTTCAATTTTTCGTTGCTCAATAACATGAAAAGTTCTAAAATAATAAGTTAAAAGATCCTGCATCGATGCCGAAACACAGCCAGAAAGAGATAACAAAACCCCCGTTGTAAATTTGTTTACATATGACTCGATTTTGCTATCTGCATTTCCAACAAAAACCAGTTGAAAACAAAACTAAACGAGGCACAGTGGGCCTACTTATCGCGAGGGTGTCAAATACCACGTGTTCTGTAATAAAATCAACTTTTATTTGCAAAAACGGCAATAATTGCCGAAAACGGCAATTTTCATTTATTTACTTTTTTATTTTTCTGCTGATTCAGCATTTCATCGTTAAAAAAATTGCCGTTTTCGGCAATAATTTCCGAAAAGAGCAATAATTGCAGTTTTTATCTTAAACACCCGACTGGCCAGGGCAGTGTAGACCTAAAGCTCTAAAATAGCATCTAATAACATGAAAACCAGAATATGATTCTTCAATGGGAATCAAAACTATAAAGTGCACTTACAAACATCAATTTGTCAGATCTAACAAAATTGATAACCACACTGTCATCATTGACAATAAAACAAACGATTTTCTGTCAAGAGCCTTGTAAACATTCCAACAACTTCCATCGAAATGATCTATCACAGCTCAGTTTACCATTTTTAGCGCGGTCCGAGGATTGAGCCGAGAACTCTCGCATAGCGCCCAAGCTCCCGCGCGGCGCGCACCGCGGAGATGAAAAACTTCAATCTGTCAATGATTTTCTCAAGCGAAGTGTACGCGAAGTGATTCTAGCTTTACGATAGTGCCGCGGATCATCAATGGATAGTATTCAATTATCATTACAGCCCTCGAAATTCAAGTAAAAGTAAGTCGGCACTTAAGTGCCGTACAAATCCGGCCAAAGGCCGGCAAAATTTTGCCGACCTAAGCTTGTTTTTAGGTCGGCAATGCCGATCTGAGCTATATTTTAGGTCGGCAAAGTTGTTTAAAGGCTACGGCAATGTTTGTTTTTTTATTTGAGTGCGATATGGTTCTTATTAGAGACTTTCATTTTACAGTTACAGTTAAGTTCCCTCTAAGACAAAGAAAGATTGTTTTTCTCTTTTAATACTTTTTGCTGTTAAGGTCGGCTTTGCTGACCTAAAAGATAACTTATGGTCGGCTGCCGAGAGAATCAATGAATATGGCCGGCAATGAACTGCCGACCATACGCACTCTTTGGTCGGCTTTTAGGTCGGCACTGCCGAATGCCGACCTGAAATTCGAGGGCTGCATTATCCCTTTATTTTCATTCCTAGAACTTTTTCAAAAAAAAGGAAAAATAGAAAAGTTGTATTTTTTACTGCTCTATTCACATACTGAATTTGAAAGATCTTCTATGTGGCGTTTTTTTGCAAACTTCGAAAAACTGATTTTTGTCCTGCCTTTGCGGGATTTTGGCTCAAGTGCTTGAGTGCAGCAGAGGGTACAAAGTCCAAATATGTGTTTCCCGTAATTTTTGTATGAAGAGTTAGGTCTATACTGCAGGGAGCTTCAATTGCCCAGACGATGTCAATCGAACGGAATCGAACGAAAATTCCAATCGAATCAACAATCGAATGCAATCGAACGCAATCGAATGATTGCGATTCGATTGCTGTACGCAATCGAACATCAATCGAACGTAAAATTCTAGGTAAAATTCGATTGATTCGATTGATATTCGATTACGTTCGATTGATATTCGATTACGTTCGATTGATATTCGATTACGTTCGACTGCGTTCGACGGGTGGTCAATTAAATTAGATTCCAATTTACCTCAATTCCTTTCAATTTCGAGCGCCTCTTATTAAGTAGGTTATGTATCGATACGATAGATAAATCAACGCAACGAACAGGCTTTGACACACAACCTGCAGTAAACATGTGGGCCTGCATGATCTGCATTTTCTAGAATCCAGGCTAAAATGATTCATATCATCTCGTTTAACTCTTCAAATGTTGAACGAGAATCAGCGTCAGTCAGGACCTCATTTCACTTTATCGATATTACGCAAACGGCAGTGTGCGCTAAATAATCTTGGTTTCGCTTTCGATTTCAAGCAAAGGTCTTAGCAACAGGGCGCGCGTACATAGCAACGGGGCTGGGTAGAAAAATCTAAACATAGAATCAAAAAAAATAGCGATCATCGTATAAAGCACTAAAAAATTCTATGTTTAGTTTGTTCTACCTTGGATTATAACTGAAAATATCTTCAAAAAAACCTTCGTCCGCTATCAGCCGCGCGGTAATCTTTGCCCGCTTCAATTCTTAGATAATGCATAAGAGAGGTGCGCTTAGCTAAGCCGTGCTCGCGGGCGATAAATTTATGTTTACTTATCTTGTATATTTTAGTGGTATTTATCCAATGAAAAAGATGTTGACAAAATATGCACGGCGCTGACAAAATATGCACGGCATTGATTATGACATCATTAAATATGTCAATGTCGATTCAACGCCCGTTAAAGAAAATAATTCGTAGATAGTTCTTTTTATCTTGAAATTTAGTAATACGAGCAAAAAAAGATCAAATTTAATATTTGTTTCCTATCTAGATTATATTAGCGTTAGAATACGGTAAATTTTCACGAAAAATATTTCGCGATGGCGGTACGCCCAATCGCGCCCACGGGAAAGTTCCAATTTTTAGTTATCGGGAAATCGGGGAAACCGGTTCACCACGTGGATAAAAAACGTACGGAATGAAACCTGACAGAAGGTTTTTAACCAGATTTATTCAGATAAAGCTATAAGAGGTTCATTACTTGTGGATTTTAAAACCTACATAACCAAAAACGAAAGTTGTTGTGAAGGAAAGAGTAAACGCAAGACAGAAGGTTTGGTTGTGTGGATCAGGTATGTTTTTATTCTATCCGAACTGATGTTAAAAAAGACCAAAGAGGTCCTGACTGATCAGCGTTAATCAACAGAATCAATTAGTCGAACCAGTCGAATGCATAAGCCAACCGAACGTAGTCGAATCAATCGAATCAATTGAATCCAGACACTAATCGAACGCAATCGAATCAATCGAGAAAATCGCGGTAATATTCGATTGGCATTCGATTGCGTTCGGCAATCAAATTTCAATCATTCGATTTCGTTCGATTGCGTTCAATTGATTCGGCGTTCGATTCGTTCGATTGACATCGTCTGGAAATGCTTTCTTAAAGAAGCAAGTTGTCAAATGTTTTTTCAAGGTTTCCGGACTGTTTTATGAAATATGGGAAAACCATCGAAGAATTTTTTTCAAAGTCTGGGACTTCGGGTTTTGTTTTGTGTTTGTATGTTTTTTGATGTATTTGATGTGTTTGCTTTTGTATTTGTCCCCATTTTGTATGTATTTTGATGAACTTGTGTAAATGATTGTACGGAAGTGTGTTTATCAAAAAAGTTTTTTGCAATTCATTGTTTCTCCACTATTACTTTTCTTCTATCTTCATTTGGATTAGGTTTTTCTTTCACATACAACTATTTAAATTCCCTTTAACTTTTTGCTAAATTACCCTCCGTTTCGGAATGATTAAAAAATTAAAAATACCAAAAAAATCGTAAATATACATACAGCACCTGACCCCGAGAATGTAGGTGAAATTTGAATCAGACCTGAAAGATGTAGATTTACATTTTAAAAGATATTAAATATTTTCAACGAAATTTTGAACTCCCAAAATCCTTTCCCAGGGGTTAGTTTCATTACTTTTGATAGATAGACCAATTTTTTTGGTCCTTGAAGTTGACTCCCATTTTCGTTAAAGCCCCCAGAATGTAGGTTTGGTTTTATGGCTTTAAATCTAGTAATAGTAAAATGTTGATATTTTTTCAATTGGATTAATTCTAACAGCAAATTTTAGAAATATTTTATGCGAAAACAATATTCTAAAGAGCATTTTGTTATTCTGAAAATTGGATTTTTTCACTTTTTAACCCCCAGAATGTAGGTGAAAAGATTCGGTTGTTGAGAATGGAATTTCGGTATTCATCGGAAATTATTGTTCTCTAAGTGAAATTCATACTGACAAAATATACGTTGACAAAAAATTAACAAATATATTAATTTTATCGTACTACAAATGAGGAAAAGTAAAAAGAAAGCTGTTTTTATTTTGTAGGTTGAAAATTTTGTGTTGAAATATGTGAATAATGTAATAACACAGATTATGGCATTTTTTTCAACCATTTTCGATTTGTTCAACCATTTCGATTACTTTTCGATTACCTTCGATCATATTGAATACACCTTAGTATAGTATTGACAATTGAGTACTTTCCAGCCTTCAATTTATCAAATATGTTTCTAGTAGCACCGCGTCAAAATAATCTGAAACCAAGTTTATTTCAGCTAATTAAAACACGCGATTCACGCTTGAAACCACTTTCGTGGGCTTTCACCGACCAATCAGAATGCGCGATATGAGTTACTTGAGGAAACCCAGGGCGTAGGCACACAATATGGCAGGGAAAATGGCTGGGAAATAAGGGGGACAATCTTATGGCGGGGCTTCTTTTTGTGCTTTGGTTTTAGGTCAGTTCAGTTTTTTTGGTTTTTCTTAAAGATATACCGTGAGAGTGGGTAACTTGCATTGGTGGAGGCTAACATGCATAGCCCTCAAATGAATGACCTGTCTGGTCATTAAAATACAAAGTTAAATCAAAACAAAAATGGTAGAGTAGAGCTGTGAGCGGAGCTGAATATAGTTTATCTTAGTAATTGGTTATCGAAGTCGTCAAAGTTATCAAAAGTAATCAATAACAATCAAAGTACTTGAACGGTCTTCGAGTCTTCGAAGGGTTGTTAAGAAAGTGATTGAATACTCACAATTTTTTTGAAATTTTGGTACTCGACATTCGATTGTTAATCGATAAGTGGTTGTTCGATTACTTTGATCATTATCGATTAGCTCTATCATTATCAATTACTTCGATCATTATCGATTAGTACCGTCTGGATATAACACATCCTACCTTTTTGCTTTAGACCTTTTGCTTATCAGGATATCATATTGAATAATTAAAAACATCAGCATTAAAACAATGACGCATTAATGCAAAATTATTATAGTGTGCACTAATTTTTTCTACCGGGTGCGCCACAAAAAAGTTTCTCTCTTTGAAACCAAATTTTTAGAAATCTAAAAATTTTAAAAGAACCATTCCTAATTCATTGGAAAGAAGAAAGATAGACTTCAATTTTGATGGGTCATTTATTAAATTCGATTAATTAGATCAAAAGTTATGCTCAATTGGATAAAAATGTTACTTTCAGAAAGTGCTCGAAAACGTTAAAAATCGACCTATCAAAGTTTTACTTTAAATTTGGCAATCGCAATAGCCTTTACATGATTAAGAGCATTTTTCATTAACTAAACCGATAAATTTTGAAACTGAAGGGTCGAAAGGGTTTAAAATCCTCATCAAAATTAATTTAATTTAGTTTTACCGAAATTTCCTGAGATTTTTGGTTCTAGACTGGATAAAGTCTATGTAAGGCTGGATCTACCATGATACCCATATTTGATGTATTTTTATGAATTCTACTAGATTTTTTGGCCTTTTTCGACGAATTTTCTTCCTTTCATTGAAATTCAACCTTTCTTTAAATAACAAAAGGTCATTTAAACAGCTAATTGTCATTTTTAATGACTGAACCGAAAATACTGATATATCTAATTATGTATACATATGTAATTATGCTTCTGAAGAATTTGATAGGTCGATTTTTAACGTTTTTGAGCACTCTCCGAAAGTAAATTTTTTATTCAATTGAGCATAACTTTTGATCTAATGAATCGAATTCAATAAATAACCCATAAAAATTTAAGTTTATCTTTCTTCTTTCCAATAAAATAGGAATGGTTCTTTTAAAATTCTTAGATTTCGAGAAAATTACTTTTAAAGAGAGAAACTTTTTTGTGTTGCACCCGGTATCATTGTTTTGGTGTAGGAGTTTTTAATAGTTGTTTGAGAGAACATGACAATCAACCTTTCCCTTGATTCGTGAAGCAATGTGCGCATTATTTTGTTGTTCTCCACTGTTTGGTCTCTGGAGGTAAACAAACCAGCCTCTTCACAATTGCGAAAGACACATCTGGACTTCTTTTGTACTGTCAACTGCTCTAACTTGGGACGATTGGTCGAAACATGGGACTGTTGATATCTGGCCTGTATTTTTACTTACTGTTAAATCTCTTTGACAACAAATTTGTTTTGATAACTCCACCAAGTTTATCAATCATACTTTCTGTCATAACATGTCACAATAACTTTCATTGATACCCCTCTTTTTGTTTTCATTCAAAATGACCAGACACCGATTGGAGAAATAGAAAACGCCCGCCGCCTAACCGCCTATCGCTCGATGAGATTAACAAATTGCGAGTGATGTCAAACACTCCATCGTTTTGCCACTAATTTGGTCTTCTTCGTTCCAGATATTTGTGTGTGTTCCACTACAGATTTTTTTCATATTTAAGTTTAAAAGCATATATACTTGCTGCGAAAGAGAAATCGTGTATTTTTTAACTCAAATCAAATGACTTTGGAGGTTCAGTGAATAAAGGCAGAATTGCCCTCCCATGTTTTGTCAGATAGTTCCAAGTTAGAGCCGTTGACGATACTTTTCAGTCTCTAGTTTGTAGTTTTTCTGACTTTTGGAACTTTGTGCTGCTTTGTGAGTTATTTTCTATGTTTTTCAACTGTTTGAATGATTTGAACCCACTGAATGCAAAGTTCTGATGATCAGAAACTCAACGCTCTAACCACCGCGCCACGAATTCATGCCAGGAGATGTTTTCTGATGGCTATTTATATTGTACAAACTACAGACCAGACTAAGAGAAAATCACAAAAGAGTATTTTATTCGAGCTACAACGCTGACCCTAACTGATAATAACCCAATTTCTAGCCAATCTGATAGCAAACCATCCCAAACCACACCCATACCCAACTCTACTAAGGTTGCCTGCAGGTTCTGAGACTATTCCTACATGCCGGATCTGAAAAAAAATATTTGTGTCTTTCGTTTTTATAAAGAAGCCTTCACCTAAACAAACCCGTTTTTGCCTGTGTTTCCTTAGGGGAAGTTGGTTTTGAGCTTTTCTTAAGTTCTGTTGAACAAAATCCTCTCAGATTTTATGTCCTTTCTATTCATGATATTATACTACCCTGAAATAATTTTGCCAAAAAGAGATTGCGATCAAAAGTTAGAAGCTGAAAACCCACTTTCCCTAACCCCTCGCAGGCAAAAACGCTTCGTTTCCCTCCCAAACAATTTTATACACAATAGTCACCCTTAAGGCTGGACTGAAAATTTTTTATTGCTATTACAAAGAAGAATTTCTTTTTCTTCGAATCAAAATCGCTATCGTGTCTGTCTTGTTCTATCTTGAGCTTGTGAATTCCCTTCTAGTTCTTCCATTGTCATTTCAAAATTACCCAATTGCTTCCTAAGTCCTGTCTAAGTTATTTCAAGATTATTTTACTAGATAAATGAAGTTGTCATTTTGGTTCCTTTTTTGGTTTCACCAATTTCAATTTAAATGTCAAGTTAGCATATTCATATTGTGTCATAGACATCCTATAGCATTTGCACAGGGTATGAAAAACCAAATGCGCACTCCATTTAATTTCAAGGATGTGTCAGACAGATTTTCGAAATGATTAGAGTTTTTTAAAGCAATATTTTAATATTAATCCACTTACATCTGCTTAAAAACTAGCCTGAACTAGCATTGGATCCGGAGTATCTGAAAAACTACTCCATTTGAGTGTTTCTTGGCTTATACAGTGTAGAATTGTTGGCTCTGTGTACTATTTTGAGAATGAAAGGCTTTCATCATTGCTGTCTCCAAAATGACAGACATTATTACAACTTTCATAACTATATATCAGTTTAGTAATGCTGGGAGAGAGAGTTATTATTATCATTTTAGAGTTCAAACGATTAAATTTACCTACTCTTTTTCCGTTCATGTTCAAAGGATTCTAAAATTTTTGAATTTTCTTTTTTCTTTGCAGCTGATCAAGTTTTGTTCAATTTGGAATTCATGACAAAAGCTGGTGATAAGGTTCTGGTCGTTGTTAAGAAAGTAAGTACATAGTTTAACACTAGCAGTGTAGAGGTTATCGATCTTGACTGCCGTTCAGGAGGTCGGGGTTTTCCCACTCGGTGCTGTTATTCACTTAGCAAGTGAATGTACCTTTGCCCTGGCCAACCCATGCCATGTGAGGGGAATTGGGTAGGCAGAAACTCAAGAAGCCTGTTGGTGACTGTGCTAGGTATCGATTCCACAGTACATCTCGGATAAGGTTAGAGTGCGCTGGCTTTGTCCCCTAGTGGTTCATGCCGGATTAACGTACTTGATCCTAAAACCGTGTACTAATATCGCATGCTGGCAGGCAGTATAAACCATAGTGAAAACGGTTCTACGAGACTATTTCTAGACAGCTCAATACGTTTTTATTACTTCAAATGACCAATTATTAAAGTATCTTGTAAAAACTCCATCTCATCTGCAATACATGACCGCGTATCATCTGTATAAGAAAAGCCAGTACTTGCAGACTTTGCATTGTGAAAATTGAAGATTACATCTTGTCAACTCACCTTTATTGATAACCTTTTTTGCTAACCTCTCTCATGAAAAACTTGACTGGTGGTGACTCTAAGTTCAGCTAAGTTTTGAAATTATATTTGAATTTTTTTACAGAATGATGCTGCAGGAAAGGTTGTGGAGAAAGTCAACAATCAATACCCTTTGGAAAAAGATAAACAGACGATTTTGAAGAGAAGAATAAGTCAAGAAATCCGTAAGTTTAAGAGGTGTGGAAACTAAACATTTTTTGTCTGCCATTCCTCTTCAAACTACACGATGGCTAGACGATACTTTAAGCGTACAAACTTTTGCGAGCAGAAACTTTCGGGAGATCAAAAAATCGCAAAATTTACGACATTTACTTTCGCGAATTTCTTTTTCGCGAGGATAAACTTTCGCGAATTGCCCTGTTAAGAATTTTCAAAGACATTTACTTTCAGTTACTTTCAGTTACTTTCGCATAAAAGGCCAAAGTTTTCTAAAATCTATCGCAAAAGTTTCTGCTCGCGAAAGTTTGTACGCCTAAAGTATTATATTTAACTGCTGTGCCTATACTTACATAATTATTGAATTCTGTGAATTTAAAGATTTTTACCTACCCACTAGTTTAGTTGATATTATTTATTTTAACACGTTTTTTTAATAAATACAGAGCATTTTAAAAGTTATTATTGTTAAGAGAACTACTATTTAATTAAATTTTTAAATGAGATGATATGTTATTTTAATTAAGGAATATTGTTTTGATCTGTGAAAATAAACATTTTTGATAACAGACGAAAATAATGATTTAGTTCTTTAGTCTGCAGAAAAAATCAAAAGAAAGGGATGTCAAACTTTGAGGGTTTTGTTTTTATTTATTTTTTTGTAATAAAATTTACAAAACACTAAAAACTACAACTACATTTTAAAACAAATATATAAAAATACATCTAATTACCCTTAAAAAAGGATCTATCAAAATAAAAAAAATCTATAAAATCTACATTTGATTGCACCTTAGACTGGACACCCCTGTTAATGACATCTGACTTTAAGCATTAAAATTTCATTCTTAACTTTTTGAAATGTCTCTAGCTTGCACGTTTGCATTCTACAGTGATGGTCTTATTACGGCATCGTTGTTTTTCTCTCTCAAGATCTTTGAACAAAACTTAATGTCACAGTATTGTCTTTGTTGATATCAGACAGTAAAATAAAGTTCTATCTATATCTGACTACCACACATTAGTGTCGAATGAGGCTTCTTCTGCGGTCATCAGCTAAGATACGACTTCTCTTTTTGTCATCAGACAGTTTTTTTGTTCGTTTGTCCCATTTATCAGTGCTCTCTGCATCTTTTTTCTTCGACATTTGCTGCTCTGCTTTATCCATCTCTCTGTCCATTGCATCGATTTCTGCAGTAGAAGCGCAACATTCAGGTGTGCAACTTGGAGCACAGAAAGAAGAGCACCCTGACGAGCACTGACCTACTGCTGGCATGGCAGGTGGTGGAGGAGTAGCACTACAGCATGACGGTAGACATGCAGGAGCACAAGAAGCTGGGCATCCGGTAGAGCATTGCATTAGTGGAGGTGGAGGAGGCATTGAAGCAGCACAACAAGTTGGTGTACAAGCTGGTGCACATGAGGATGCACAGGTGCCAGCGCATGAAGGTGGGGCAGCTGGTAGTTGGATGGAGATGGGTGGCATGTGTACGATACGCATTGGTGGTGGTTGTTGACCGCAACAGCTCAATGTGCAGCTTGGTCCACAAGTGTGTTGACATGATGGAGGGCAATTTACAGGTGGTGCACGAGCACTGCAACAGGATGGTGAACAGACAGGAGCACATGAAGCTGGACAGTTGGCACCACATGTTGTAGTTGCAGGGGCTGGCATGGCAACCGGAGGAGGTGGTGGTTGTTGTACACCACTGCAACAAGATGGGCTGCAAGCAGGTGCGCATGCGGCTGGACAATTTGCACCACAAACTGATGGAGGTGTTCCCATGAGGATTGGTGGGGGAGGTGGCGCTGTGTTACAACATGCAGGGCTACATGCTGGTGCACAGGAAGCAGGACAGGAAGCTCCACACGTGTATGGGGAAGCTGCTGGAGGTGGCATAGCAGGAGGTGGCATAGCAGGAGCACCGCAACAGCTTGGAGAACATGCTGGTGCACAAGCGGCTGAGCAACCCATTCCGCATTGTGGTGGTGCTGCCATAACTGGTGGAGGAGGTGGTGGGCTACAACAGCTAGGAGAACAAGCAGGTGCACAGGAAGCAGAGCATCCCATACCACATTGGGGTTGCGCTGGGGGAGCAGCCATCATTGGAGGGGGAGCTTGTGCACCACAACAGGATGCAGAGCAGGAGGGTGCACATGAGGCAGCACATCCAGTACCGCATGAAGGTTGTGGTTGTGGAGCAAGAGGTGCGAAAGGGATGAAGGGTGAGGTTCTAGCGCAACATGCTGGTGTACAGCTGGGTGCACAACTTTGTGAACATGGTGAAGGGCAACTGAGGACTGGCGGTGGAGGGATGATCGGGCCGACTTGAACACCCGTGCAACAGTTTGGTGTGCATGCCGGTGCACATGAGGCGGCACATTGTGGTCCACATGGTGCAGGGGCGGCAGGTGGTGGAGCCATAGGCATAGCTGGAGGTGGAGCCATAGGCATTGCTGGTGGTGGAGCCATTGGCATTGGAGGTGGTGCAGGTGGTAGTAATAGATTTGGTTGGGTTAAACCAGGAAAGCAACATTGTGGTGTGCAAGCAGGTGCGCATGCGCTGCTGCAACCTAATGGACAAGTCTGTGGTGGTGGCATTGGTGGTAGCATTGGAGGTGGAGCCATATCACCACAACAACTTGGTGCACAGCCGCTTGATGCACATGACGAGGGGCATGGAGCAGGGCAACCTGACAAAGTGGATGGTGGAGCCATGGGTGCGGATGACATAGCGGAGCAACAGTCATTACTACACGATGGGAAGCAATCATTTGAACAACTTCCTGAACATCCTCCGGCCACTGGTCTTGAGCGTGGAGGTTGAGGTGGCGCTTTCTGCTCTTGTGTAGGGATGAACCCTGAAATGGAAATGTGGTAGTTGTTTATGTTCAAAGAAAGAAGGTTGACAGCATATAGTTCAATGTACCATAATGTAGTTGTTGCTATCATCTTCATAGATAAGGCGATATTAACTTACATTTTTCAATCGAAAAGGAAAAAGAATCTAATGATTGTTCTGCAATAAATTTAGTTCAATACCTTGTGAAGCATGTGCGAAGTTGGTGCTCCTCAAACCTTCAGGGATACAGCAAGTGAAATCACATGATGGTAGACACAATTTTTCACAACTAGGATCACATCGCACGGGTGCAGGGCGGCGCCTTGGTGGTGGTGGTGGGCGTCTTGGTGGTGGACGAGGCCTCCTTGGAGGTGGTGGCGGTGGTGGTGGAGGTGGCGGTGGTTCTGCAGCTTCTGGTTGTTGTTGATCACAACCACATTCTAAGAGCAGAAAATAATGTTGTTTTTTCTTCACTCGGGATTATGTATTTTAAGTAATACTTCTTTTTTTTAAGTTTTTTTTATTTGACCTATCATTATGTCATTTGAAACTCGAGCTCTTTCAGAAAAAAAAACAGATATAATTATTACTCACGAGGCGGGCATTGTTCCATGCAAGGGTTTTGCATACATTCTGGGACACATCCAGGAATCACCGGAGCTTGTGGCATCATCGGCATTGGTTGGATTTGCATTTGACCGCTACAACATGCTATTGATAAAAAATAATGTTGGTTTTACTTTCTTTCACCAACAAGTTGTAGTCCGTCCATTTTCATCTGGGTAATAGTTTTTGACAAGCACTATATTTTCATTGTTTTTGAAAGTCGATAATAGGGTTTTTACTTAAAACCGTCAAAGATTATCCAAAATGTATTTGAAATGTTTGTTCAGTTGCCTATAATACACCTTTTCGATAATAGCCGCCAATTACCGCGCGGGTATTTGTTTGTCTGCTTTATCCCACTAAAACCGTCACAGTCCTTTTTTCGCACCTATAGACAATAGAAAAATTTGTCAAAAAAGGATTGGATCGAGTTTAAGGGGATAATTAAATAATTAAGTGACATGCGCCTGACCGCGCGACTACGGTCGAAAAGGTGTATATCTCGTTCTCTTTCACCTACCTGATGAGCACCCACCGTCGTAACACGTCGGTGAACAGAATTGTCCACATGCATACGGATCGGCCGCTCCTGCAATCTGTTGTTTCTTCGCTTCTAAGACACGTCTTTTCTGATATTTCTCGATGGCTGAAATCGTTTATTAATTTTATTGAGATTAGATTTATTGGCTTTTCAATGTCAAAAAAATCCTATGACCTTTATCGCAAGCTACTTTAGGCTGGAATTCTAGCTTTGTCGTCACCCGACCCTAGATTTTGGAGGTGGGTCGGTCGGTCGGAAATTTCTTTTTTGTTTTGGTCATTCATGGAATTTTTGTCTACATTTTGTAATTTTGAAGAATTTTGAAAATTCTCTTTGTAGCAAATAATAGTTAAAAAAGCAATAAAAGTTTTTGGGTCGGCAAGTTTAGAGGAGAGTCGGTCGGCTGACGGCAAACCAACATTTATAAGTCCATCCTCATTAATCTATGTTCCTTAGAACATTAGGAATAATAGCATTGGAATCTTTATAAATTTAATGTTTCCGTCACCCGAATTTCTTTCCCTGTTCCTCCTAAGACGCTATTTTGCCTTCGAACAATTTCTGAATCTTACTGTAGAGAGTCGTCCTTTATGGATACCGTACTCAACTACAAATAAGCATCTTTTTTGCGACATTATTTCGATAAACTTTCCATTAAAATTTTCTTTTTAGAGTTATATATAAATGTTTTAATAAATTTAAAATTTTGAACGAAAGATCCTTACCTGGCATCATATCAGGATGATAATCTTGTGCGCCTGGTTTGCAACAAGAGGATTTGCAAGAAGGTAAGCAATACATTCGACACCCTTCATGACAATTCCATGCTCCTGTGAGAAAAGAAAAAATTTCAAATCGAGGTTTATTGGTCAAACTTGATGTAAGGATTGTATAAAATTAGACTCACTTTTGATAATGAAATTTGAACGCTTTCTTTTGATATGGGAGCAGATGATTCTGAATTGTACACAGGAAAAAAGATTCAAATTCCTAGGTAGTGAAGAAATAACTTTACAATCTAGGGATTTTTTGTCTAGGAAAATTTTAAAATGATGAACTGAATTTTTTTTCTTATCTAAGAATTCTTTAAAATTACTGTCTCTGACACTTGGATATTTTTTCATGGTAAAAATAACCATAACTATAGTTAAATTCATTTCTTACTTCTTTGTCTCTGTTGATCATAACGTACTGCTCTCTTCTCTTTTTGACCTAAGGTGAAAATTGATCGGTATCACAATGTGTCACTGGATAAATTGGACTAGACCTTAATATGGTCAAAGTGAGGTAAGTTCTTTGTCTTTATGATTGTTGTAGGTAATCGAACTCATTACATATCATATCATTCTACACACTTATCAGCGAGGAGATTGAGCTTAACTTTACCAGAAAGGAATGACGTCAAAATGTTTGAATTTATTGCATCGACATTCTCAAAGACAAGGAAGTTTGACTTCATTTCCCCAGTAAATTGATAACCAGTCCCCTTGAAACCCGAACGCACAGCCATGGGTTAATAGGTGTTCACGTTTTTTTTTATAAGAACAAACTATATAAGAACATAAGGCTTAGAAATGTTTAGAACAAAGATTTTTACTCTAAAACTCTAAAACAGCCGGTGTCTTAGAAAAATGGACAAAAATGCTCAAAAAATGGTGAAATAAGGACATATTAAGAACTTTTTAAGGTTAAAACTAAAAAATTTAAGAACATCCGAAGTCTTCAAAAATTTCGGATGTTCTTATAAAAAGAACGTTTATTGAAAAATTGATAAGGATTCCAAACAGAAATCAAACAAATTTTGTGTACAATTTGCTTCTGGTTTTGCAAATGAGGAACAGTCATACAGAGGGATAAAACTTTCACCATAAATAATACCTTTCAGCTTTTTTCCATGGGCCACCACAAACAAGATACAAAACAACACAAACAACCTACCACCAAACATTTTTCAACTGAAAAAGAAAGAAAAAAAGAAACTGTAAAAAGTAAGTAAGGTGATATTCTGATTATCCAAAGTAACGAACATCCGAAGGTTAGATTATTATTCCAACCATGGATTCCAAGTAATTTTTGCTCGTTTACCAATGGTAAATGAAACTTTTTAAACGACTCTCAGTAAACAGTGTTTGTGTTGTTCAAAGAAAACAAAACAATGTTCAAACTTTTCGTTCGAAATCTTTGGAAAAGTCAGACTTTGACCAAAAAGTGACAATGGAACAATATTGTTACCTGGTCATTCAATTGATTTCAAAACTAATCTATTTTCTTTTTAATTTGATTACCAATTCATTTCCATAATTAGCTTTTTCTTTGCTTTTTCTTCGTTTTTTTCGTTTGATTGGTATTAAAAGTATTGATTTCTTAATTGTTGTTTACAAATGAAACCACCCAACCATCACAAATTAATTGTTTTCTCTTCACAATTTGCTGCATTATTTTCTTCTGTTTCGAACCTTTTCATGTCTATTGTTTTGATTCGTTCGAAAGCTAAGAAAACAACGAGTCCTCAATGTGGACGAACGATTGTTCCCATGGAAACCAAAAAGCTTGAAAGCTTTAAATGTCAAACTTTTACTTGGTAACTTTTATATTCATGTTGGTTTCCATTGCCAAACAATGGAAGAAACTAAGCATTTTTTGAGTTTCACCAACACACCATTTTTAATTTTGACTTGATTATAGATCGACACCTCCTGACCATATTTCATCATTGTCATCTGATGATGTCATCAATTTTTGCAAGCCCCAAGAATTTGACCCTCAATTCTTTTTCTTTGCTTTCATAATTGTCAGATTTTATGTTGTATTTTGAGTTGTCCCAGTTTTGATAAAGCTTACGCTGTCATTAAAATCGAACTAACAGCTGTCCAGAAAGTGGGCATTGAAGAAAATACTGATTGAAATTGAATGAGAAATATTTACCAAGTAGGCTGCTGAGCGACTCATTACTAGCCAAAATATCAATTCACAAATTTCATAAGTTCCTGAAAAATGATCCCCTTAAATTGTGCTTTTATTTGGATCAAAGTTGATTCTCGTTATTTCAAACCCTGACGGGGAATCTTATTTGTTCGAATTACAGTCCTAGGAAGTACTTCAGGAGGGTTTCTCTTTGACGGGGACTGAGAATTATTTCGAATAATAGAAGTTCGTATTACGGATTGCATCTTATGCAATGTATGTAGCAATATTTCATACCTGAACTTTTGTTCATTCTCTTCGTTTGTTTACCACTAGTCAAAGGAAACTTCACTTCACTCAACTTAAGAAAATAGGAAGATGCTCGAAGGGCTAAGATATGATTTCTTCTTCATTGATACTTGATGACGTAATGTCGTGATTTTTTAAATCCACCTCCTGATTCTAATTACAAAACATGAATTATTCTGGTCAAGTGTGATGTCAATGGAAAGAAAGCATGAGGGGTTTGTCAATTTTTTTGAGGCGGGAATTGTTGATGTCACCTAAATTTAAGCAAGGGAGGATTTCATTGTAAATTAGCGTTTTCATTCAGTTTTTTGTGACAAAAGTTGAATAAAAAGAAGGGTCTCATCACAATTAGCGCCGTTGGCAGAGATGCGAATTTCCACTTTTTTTCGTCCCGGATAAACAGAATTGTCCACTCTCGGAACCGGGTGATCAGGCCTTCTTAGAACGGAAAACAGAATTTGAGCAAATAACCGTTCATAATATCAGTATTAGCATAGAATTCATGATATTCATGATGTAATCTTTTATACGGAAACACACAAAATAATCCGGAACTAGTGGCAAAATTTGCCACTAGTCTTTTGTTATTTTGCCACTAGTTCCGGGTTATCTCGGGTGCTTCCGTATAAAAGATTACGTCATGAATATCATGAATAGAAAGAATTTCACATAACAGAATCCAGTGTATATTTTGCACTTTGCTTACACGAAAAAGAATTTTATCTGGAATCGTGATGAAAAGAATACAACAGAGATGGTTTTTGGGTAAATTTTGTTGAAAATCGAGGGTGTAATATACAAAAAGAATATTATATTAATATTTAATACATTAAGTTTATAAAAATAACAAAAAAGCCGATTACAAAGGCCTTTACGGTCATTTCCCATAAAGAAAGCAGTAAGACCTCTGAAACTGGCTTTCTGGTTCACGGTATTTTAGTACACGAGGTCTCTCTCTTTCTTATAGTTTGTAATAAAGACTGAAGTACTTAAAGCCATGGTCAATGTACTTCCAACCTGTTTTAATACTGTACAAAAACACATACAAAATACCGCTGTTATTTTTTATTAATGTTTCATAAAAATTACTAAAAATATAATTTAGCTAGGTGCTTCCCCTTCAACAGAAAAGAAGCAAGTTTTCCGCTACAGGAAAAATAGTTTGTCGATTTAGATGACAAATAAAGTTTTAGTCCAACATTCGATCAAAAGAACTGATCGTTATTTGGTTGTGTATGATTTTCCTAAAATCTTTGTAGTGTTATTGATTTAGTCCGCGGTAGGAATATTATTACGCTTGGTGGGGATCAAGTTACGTGTGGCTGTTGGTTTTACATTTTTATTTGCAGCTCCAGCTTTCACTTTAGCGAACCATCTTTTCTGAACAAAGCAACATTGTGGAGAGCATGATGGTGCACAGGTCTCTGGGCAACCAGCAGCGCACATTGTCATTGGTGGAGGTGGTGGTGGTGGAGGTGGGGGTGGTGGAGGTGGTGGTGGAGCCACTGGTAAATAAATGGTTTGTTCTGGTGTTTGTTGTGTACAACACGATTGATCACATGACGGCCAACATCCCATATCAGCGCATGGGGCGGGACAGTTTGCCATTGGGTATAACATTTGTTGATCAAGTTCAGCTGGAAATGAAAAAATGAAGATTTGCATTCAGATGTTTTCTTTCTTGTTTTTAAGGCTCGAAATATGGTTGATTCGAAGAAGACACCGCCCAGTCACCCTCATGCTGATCAAAAGTCATAAAGTAGAGAATTAAATTGGACAATGCAAGCAATTAATCGACTCTTTGGTCGATTATTTGATACACGGTAAGTCACGTTCCTTTAAAAAAAAATCTAGTGAATAAGTTCGAACTCCTGGTCACTTACCACATCCGATGAATTTAGGAGCAGTTTCCATATCACATAATTTTCCAGCTTGAACTTTTTGTGTCAATCGGTTCATATGTCCGTCACCTTCCTTGGTGAAACGGACAGCTAGGTTGACGGTGAAGCCCTCTGTTGCGTTTCTATGGGAAAAATTGTTATTTTGTTGTTTTATTCTCTCTGTTGGTTTATAGGTGGGAAGTTCGTAAAACACAGGACAAAGGCATGTGCAAGGCAAATGAGTTGATGAATCAAGAAAGGTAAACTTATTTTATTTATGTATGCAGTTCTTTATATTCTTGAATCATAAAAAGCCTTTAATTTTGACCTTGACTTTTTACCTTGAATTGCTCGAAGTGACTCATGGTATTTCTCTTTCATGTAGTAAATTAAGAAAAAAGAAGGGAGCTTACTCGATTCCGAGCATGATGGTGTCTTGATAATAATCATAGTCGTCGTATGTTTGAAGAATCTAAAACAAAATACAGAGAGGATTGCTAGTGCAAGGTCATTTTATCAGTGATGGTTGGAGGTTGATGATTCTTGAAGATGAGATTGCCAGAACTACCCATTTCCGCATATGACCTGATATTTCAGACAAAAGCTTCTTATTTTGCTCGTTGTACTTGTATGTAAGCCATGAGGACTTGACCTCCTAATGGCCTAATGGTGTGATAATAGCTTACACAATCGTAGACTTTTTCTCGGACATCTTGGAAAGCTTGTGATTCCACTTGACTCATTTCGTATTTGTAATCACCTTGACCCATGATACGGACTTGAACATAATAATCCTTCCCTACAAAACAAAAAAAAAGGTTGCAACTAAATTTTTACAGCTTTTTTTTTTTGAATCAGTCATTAAACTTATGTTAAAATAATTAGAATTTACCGTAACCCCACGATACCAACTATAGTTCATTTTATTATGCACATGAAAAGAAAGAGAGTTACCTTGTTTTGGACACGTTACAGTCTTTGGAGGTTTGACCGTGGTAGTGGTAGTGATTTCTCGCTTTTTGGTGTCTTCTTCTTCTGCCCTGCATACTGTATGAGAAATAGAAAAAGTTGATTATAGAATATCATACGACCACCATTGAATTCAGGTTGTCACTATAATAGCAATATCGTTTTCTTGCAGTGCTGTTTGATTCATAAACCCACATGTGTCGCAGATAAATTTCCTGGTGAGAAAATACCCTAGAATCGGCAAAACAATCCCTTTTAAAACCATCCCGCTGACTTGTTTATCTAAAGAATATCAAACTTTCGTCACACTGAGGAAAAAGGTTCCACCTAGGCACTGCGACAGAGCTAAAGTCTTCAAAAATGTATGCTACGTACAGTAAGGTATGAATAAATTTGGCGGATTGTATGTCTAAAGCAGAGATGATCTTACCTGCAATGACCAGTAGGATGAGTACCCCGGCAAGGGTGAACTTCATGTTGTGTGACCTGCAAATTGGAAAAGCAAATTCTAATGTTATTCAAATCGTTGACAATTCATAGAACCTTTCTTTGTCGGAATCCAATCGGAAAAGTCCATCAAAACTCAATTTCAAATTAACGAAGAAAAAAATACTGTTAGCTGCTGCTAAGAATTCAGTATGCCCCTCCAATGTAATCTACCACTTTCTACGTAATGTATCGTCAAGCCCCTGTTTGCACCATGCCCAAAAAAACCTAAAATATCAAAGTGTCAAAATCGTCACCATCAAAATGACATCAAAATAATTCAAAATCATACCCGCTATACAATGGTTTCGCTAAATTGATTTTTGATATATATTTGCGATAATTTTGTCCGCTCCGAGATTTTCGAAAGAAACCATTCGAAATTTTTTAGGTTATACGGCAAGTGAGAAAATGAAATTTTCTTTTTCTTTGTATACTAATTTTGATTGATGTGAAGTGAAGCGTAAAATTACGCAGTTCGAAGTTTGTTTCGTTGATAATTGATGAATGATTTTTCTTCTTCGTTTTTTTGTTTTTCTTGTTTTATTTGTTTTCATTTTCAATTTCTTTAAATCTCCACTTCACAAATTTGCCAATTATATTTGTAGTTTGTTGAACGCTCTGTAAAGAACTAAACGAAAATCTAAATTTGAATATTAAATCGAAAATCTCCGACTGGGATGTCCACCACTTACCGCCCCAACCTCGATTGTTACTGTAATTTAGGGAACCGAAATAGAACGGATCATGTATTCAAGTAAATCTTCGGAGTACAGGGGAACAGAAATTTAAAAGAAGATCTGAACGTATTTGACTTATACAGCCTAGTCTAGCAAGCTAGAAGACTAATTCAGACATATGTAGTAGAAATAAAGCAAAAAGTAATGGAGGGAACGATTTATACAAACTAAATCCCGTAACAATAATTGTATTATCATATAACGCTTATACTACTGTATTACAAGTATTATAAACGACTCCAGCCCTCAAACTCCAGAGGACTTAAGAAATGCGAGTTAATTCGATAAGCGAATTCAAAAGTTAAACATTATTGAAGCATAATTTTTCCTTTTTCTTATTCAATTTTCAACTTAGGAAATATTCATAAAGAATGGGCAACCTAGGTCAAATTCCTTTCGTTTTTTATTTCGTTCACGAGGAATCGTCGATATCATCTTCGACAGGCATCGAGTCTCGTTTCATTTGCTGTAAAACTATCCAATCTCTTCTTATGTTGTTCCTTCTCGAAAAACAATTTCCCATCAACCATTCGTAGATTCTGTTCCGTAAAATATACACGATAGGATCACACAGTGACTTACTGAACAATAACATTAACATACCAAGCTCCACTAAACTACCCTTGTATATGCTGACATCACCTTTCTTTATGAACACAATGTATACGAGAGGGGGTAAAGTGCAGAACACGTATGACAGAATGATACTTAAGCATGTCAAGGTCACTTTACGTTGCTCAATTCTACTGGTTGCGTTCTGTAAAATACTCATGTCTTGTGCGTTTCTACGGAGATGCGTGACGCTTCGTCTTGATATTCGGAAGAAGTAGAGATAAACAACAAAAAGGAAGAAGTCTGACGTCATAATGAGTATGCCGAGGATCAGGTAAAATGTCTTTCGATTGTTGTATAGTTGAATCGTTGGCAAGATACTTACAAGCCAGATAAAAATTAAGCCAATACTTATACGACGTCGTTGAATAGTTCGGTGGTAGAATGGACGTTTGATGCAACAAAAACGTTCCGCTGAAAGAACCAGTACGTGACTGAACGATACAGTCACGGAGAAACCAGCCAAATAAGAATCGAACTGTAAAAGCCATCCTGGTACCTGGTTGTTACATAAGAAAACTACCAAAATCAAAAATGCAGACACTCCAATCAAGATGTTTGCACCGCTTAAACTCATCAGGATTTGTCTGTCCGGTTTTCGTTGCTGGAAAGCTTTCTTTTGTCGGATAAGGAGCAGGAATAATGTGGTAATGTTTAAAGCAATGACCAAAAGGGATTCGATAAGACCGAAAATGAATAAGACTTTGACACCTGTCCGTTGTGCGTTAAAAATTGTATTATTTTCCATCTTGCTCTTACCACCATCAGTTTCTGATTCAAAAAACCCAATCGATCAAAAGGATATCGTATCTTTCAGCACACTGGGTTTCTCACAGGAGTCGAACGATCTCCAGTTTTAAAAGGATGTCCTCGGATTTTTTTCGCCTTTGCTACACTTGTTTTACACTATTGCTTAGTTTTCGTTCTCAATGCAGAGACATGTTGACAATTCTACAATTTCGTCTTTCAACTGACGTAAGATGATCACTGTTGAAACTTTAATAATTCTTTAACAATAATGTAGCAAGTTAAGTCAATATACACTATACCAACATTGCAAATAGTACTGTTTATATACAGTGTTTTTTGAAAGTTTGAATTTATGAGATTTTGAGTTAAAATTGTCCAATCTTAATTGATGAGGTTTGATAAATGATTTTGTAGGAGAATCAATAAGCCTTACTCTGTGGTGACAAACGAGTGAGTCTTAGCATAATTCCTGTAGAGTGTCTTACTACAACGGAAACTTTCTTTAGTTTTTCCGAGGCTTCAATATCAAAGAAATTCGAAACGAAGATATCTTTTTGTATAACGAAAAATATTTTAAACATTTTATGAGATTTTACATAACGATTAAGTCTCGCAGTCTTTATTTACAAGTTGTGTCCATAAGGTGACACGAAAGTTCTCAACTAACATAAAATTATGTAACATTTTAAAATAGTTATAAATTTTGTTTTCATCCTCTAAGACACCCCCTTCTCACAGACCCGGTAGAATTTTTTCAGCCAGTGAGGATAAAAATCAAAGGATCAAAAACATGATGGGGGAATGATATTCCCATGTTTTTTTGGCGGGGGATTTAAATTCTTTTGTTTTCAAGTCAGAAAACTCACTGAAGATGAGAAAAATCGCATAATATTTTGCAGTGAGGATTGATTTATTTGATTAGTTTCAGTGGGGACAAAAATGGGAGTATAATTTTCCACTGGGGACGATATTTTGGCCAATCTTTCCAGTGGGAAGAATTACCAGTGGGTGTGTCAGAAGGGGGTGTTCTAAGATTGTATCCTCTGGGACTTCAACAAGAAATTACAAGATAATACAATTTGTAATCTAAAACAGAATTATGATTGATTTATCGATAATAGGCGATAGTTTAAAACGATTTCGATCTCGAGTAACACGTTTCGTTCAGCCAGCACATAGATAGCTGAGCCGGTTAGCCGTGGATCCCATGAAAAAATGATGACTCCCTAGATAACTGGACGATCCATGTAAAATATAAATTTTGTACACCCCTGTCTCACATAAAAAATTCTATTGTTCCTAAGTCGAAAAATGGGTGGGGATGGTTTTGAGTGCAGATTTTTACATTGAATTTTGAATGGGGATGAAATCAAAGTCAATTTCCCAGTGAAGCTGAAATTGTAGAGTATTCTCCCAGCGGGGACGAGATTTTGGCGGAATTTTCCAGTGGGGCTGAGGTCTCAGCGGGCCTGTGACACAGGGGTATTTTTGTATATCTGATCATCATCGCGTGTGAGGGTCATACAAAGACGGTGGTTGACAAGATATCTTGCGACAAACTTGAAATATCCAAGCTACTTTCACTTTCGCTTGTGGTCGTAAACAATTGCTTCTTTTCGAATGAATTTGCTGACATGGATGAAGAGGGTTGGATCTGAGTTGCTGAGTCAGCTTTAATGACGTCATCAAGAGAATTCGTTTGTGAGGAGATGAAAAATAATTGGTTGTTGAATTTCCAGAAGATGTGATGTCGGCAGATATAGATGAGTGGATCAAGAATGGTTTGCAATAAAACCAGACCTTCAACCACCAAAGCTGCCGTTGAACCATTACGGGATTGGTAAAGTGGATTTCGTTGTTGCAGAAGAATGAAGGACGCGAACGGGATATTAGAAAAAACATGAAGAACGATCAAAATACTGACCGTTGACGTCATTTTACCCGATAATACCTTTTCCCGGAACGGGATTTCTTCATCCGATATATTCTGTTTTAATAAGCGGATAACATAACTTGCGATTGCCAGAACAAGAAAATCTAAGATAATCATAACAGCTGCTGACGTCATCAGAAATCCAACATGGCCGGGTTCGAATAAGAGAATGGGAACAAGTGATAAAACCCAGACCAGAACAAGGTTCATGATGATAAGATTGGTTTTGAATTCTTGGTGACATTCCGGTAAGTTCATTGAGATCAGACGTTCGATAGCCAATAGAACAAGATGGAAATACTGCACTACGAAACAAGAACTTGTTGCAATATTCAACCCTTTGAAACTGGTGTTTGTGATGGTGCAATCACCGCAAATCATCAAAGCCAGGAAATGACAGACACTACCAAGACTGAACAACAAATTCGCCAACATCATGCTACTTAAGATGAGCTCGCTTCCCTTTTGGTGATGATTGACTTTGTTTCTCTGGTGTTTATGTACCAAGTATATGAAAAGCAAAAAGTTGAACCCGATCGAACAAACAGCTTGCACGCAATTCAAAATGGTCATGAATTTGAACGTGTCTGTGAAGCCTTCATCCATTCTGCTATATGTCTTTACAATTTGTTAAAACGATTGACTCCTTGTTTCTCTCCGGCTCTCCTTTATCAGTAGAAAGTTTTCGAATAGCATTTTCCGTTTTATGGAGAGTTGATTGTCGTATGAACTTCGGTTGATTTTCAGTTCAGCTTCTTTTAATTATCAAGATCACCTCTTTATTTTACTAACCAATATCGTTTTAAAATTCATTTCTAAATTTCACTCAAAAACATTACAAAAAAAAATAATGAATGAAAAAAAAATATTTCGGAACATGCTCTTGAACGGTTTTATCAAAAAGCACCCCTGCCTTAACCATGCTGAGTCTAAGAAAATACGTTCATTGTCAGGCTAATAAAATGAAACAGTTCATTATTGAGTTTGATTTTACTGTCGTTGAAACACCAAACTGTGTTAAGTACAATGTGCAGAGAAAAAAGCCGCTTGTAAGCAAGTGTTTCTTTTCAATTCATTTTGTTCTGTGTATATCGTTGCGTGTTTTCACTTGCTTTTCAAATGTTCGAATTTTCATATTTTGTTCTTCAAAGATATTTAACATCGAATTTCAAAATCAAAGCATTTTTGCGAACAGATTGTCGCACCTCTTGTTTCGTTGCAAGTTTGGAAATTATAGATATATGTTTTTGAAGCTGGTCCCAAATGTCCTCATGTTTTGTCTCGCATAGTAGTCCAGTAGAATTATGTAAATTTTCACCAGAACCTGGACAAAATTCCCAACAAGCTGAAATTTTGCACAGAGGTCCCCAATAGGATACTTGACCACCAAAAAAAAAGCCCCATCGATTCGGACATGGGAAAACTTTTTACGGACGATTTAATTTCGGACACGTCCGAAAAAAAAACTTGAAAAAAAAGTTCTCAAAATATGCAAGTGTCATATATCAAAAGAAAGATAATTTCAATACGAACAAAAAAGTTGCCTACAAAGAAACCTGAAAATCATCTCACAAAGATTTATGAGGCCTTAAAGTGGGTACATTATCAATAAAAGATAAAGGACAATCGGTCGATCGATTTTAGTTTCGTTTTTCAAGGACCTCAATCAAACAAATCAAAAATATTCCTATCATCGTAAAAGTCATTGAAGGTTTCGTTCTGATTTTCCTCTGTTGTTTCGTTTGTCGTGTCGTATGTTGCTTCGTGTATTGTTTCGTCTGGTATCTCCTCGTCGTCGTGATCCCCTTTAACCTGAGAAAACCATCAATATAAGAATTAAGAAAGAAGCTTTATTTACGCCCCAAATTTCTGGCCCGGCTAGACTTAAATGGTTATGGAATCTTACCGTTTTATTGTTACAATCCATGCCATGGCAATTACCACACGCAGGCATACATGGTATACCATTTTTCCGGCAAGAGCAAAGATTTGTTCCACAAGGATTCTTAGAGGACATCTTGCATTTACATTTGATAATTTTGAGAATTTCCGGTGGCGCGACTGACTTGATGGTTCTAATTGGACGAAGACCTGTATCAGAGCCCTGCCAACCCCATTTTGTTGGGTCTAAGACATTCTCATCAAGTTCTTTCCACCGAATCACCTAAATAAATGAAAATTACATCTATTATAGTTCATAAATTGCTTGGTTTTGGTTTCGCACTTGATCAGCCAGAGGTCATAAAGTGATTACCTGGATGTGAACTCTGGCACCATGTTGCGTTGCAGCATCAGATGTGGGGGGCAATCGCTCAGGTTGAATTAATCCTTTGCAAAGCATCTCAAGGTATTTGTTGTATCTGAAGTGGTCGAAATTGAAACCAATTATCATAAAAATATCTGATACATATGACATTTGAATACTTAAATGTTAGAATGGTTGCATTTTATTGTAGATATTACACTGTTACGTAAACTATACCTTAAATTTGAAAGTGATTTATCATGATTTCCACCATATATCTCTCTGAAGGCTTCGATCGAGGCATCCTGAATTTGTTCCTTGGTCGATTGAGAGTCAGTAAAGACTTCAGATACTTCGCCCAAAATTTCTGATTTCTTGATTTGATTAACGAAACTGACTTTGGCCTTGCCACATATAGCAGATGTCGAGTCGCATCCAGTCCAAGCATGGATGAACAAGAGATGTTTTTTTTGTCCATTTAGTTCGTCTTGACAGCTACCAATATCCCAACACTTCTTTGCTCGTTCGGACAGGAACAAAAGTGGTTTCAGGTCTTCTTGCCAGTGATACGCCATCATGACAGCCACGTCAGTGTCATCAGCGACTACAGTTGTTGATTCTTGTTTTGCCAGCTCCAAGGCTGTGGATACGATCTTGGTGTCAGCATCACCTTCACAAATATGGACGCTTTGGCCATCACGAGTTAGATACTCGGCAATCAGCGCTATCAGTTGTTCTTTGTTCTTACAATTAGAAAGAAAACGTTCCCGGTTGTATTTTGATTCGTTATCTTCCAAAATGTCAACGTCAGGACAGGACCCATGTGATTTCTTCCTCCGTTCGTGCTCATTGGATTTTATCGAAGTGGGGTCATTGTAGCCATCGAAAACGACATGACACGTACCATAGTTGGCTCTCACATAGCTGACATGATATGAGGCAATTTCCTTGAATGTGATGCCTTTCTTCCAACTGACTCTATGTATCAGAGCACCACCATCAAGAACAAACTGGCCACTTGACAAACGATCACAAGATTTCTGTTCTGGTAAAATTAGCTTTCTCAGTGATGCTTTGTCAGGTTTTCTCATCAATCCTCTTTTAAAGAGACTTTCCGGAAACTGTGTCAGCTCGTACTCAAAATACTTTTCCACGTCTTCTTCTCTTTGAGCAACAGCCGCCAGGCGAGTGAAGAGGCTTGTCGAGTCAACTGCTATTGGTTCATCATCGACAACTATCGTATTTTGAATAACTGCTAGTGATTTCACTTCGTCTTTCCGTTTAAGTTTGGCGTCCGTGAAGACCTTTTCATCGATAGTTTCCTGGATCTTCTTACCAACTTTCTCGGCCTCTTCGCAGTTCACGTTGTCTTTGTTTTTCATTGATACAACGCCTGATGAAAGCGAATGTAGGTGCTGATCTTTGAAGATGAAAGGGTTCCTTTTCTCCACCCAACAGAAGAACTTCAGAGAATGTTCATTGTCAGTTTTGATCCGGGAAAACCCCATCTCTTGATGTTGATCGCTACTTATTACTTTCATCCCGGTCAAAGTTGTCATAGAATCATGGACAGCTGCACAATAGCTCATACTCGAAATCCAGAGTTGACGAACATTCTCCTCCATTCCTCGTCCTCGCGTAAGCCCACCTCGACTTTTAGCAGACCGCATAAGCGTTTGTTCAATAACTAGGTCAGACCACAAGCCAGCCCAGTAGCGGTTTGATCTTCTCACTGCATGTTGACCAGCGGAGAATTTTTCGAACAGGTACGGGTACTTTTTTTCAAGTTCTAGCATTTGCTGGAGGTACATCCTTGCACTTCTCGCGTAGTTAACGTGGCCTGTTGCAGCGAAAAGATTCAGCATTTTGGATAAAGTTTTCAGATGGAAGTTCCAATCGGATGTTCGCTCTGCAATAATGTAATCTTTGACGATGTCGATGTAGTTGATATATTGGATCCATAGTTTGGCGGTTCTCGAGTCTTCTTTCAAGCGATCACTCAATTTCTTCATCTCCTTTTCAAAGGATTTTGCACCTTCTCCATTGGCAAACTCAACTAGATCTTCAACTGCCAACTCTCCTTTCAGAAGTTTTGAGTAGCAAGATTCGAAATCATTCATGGGGGGCAGTTTTCCTTCATCCTCCATGATTTCAACGAGGTGCTCCACAAGTACACTCTGAGTCATCAAATGAGCTCGTAATGCCCTAGCATAGGCTTTCCCTGATGTCATGTGCTTCACAGTATCCTCAGCATAAACTTCTTCAAACAATTCCTCAATTCCAGACCCCATCATCAATTTCCCAATACTACCAAGGAAACTCATTAACGTATGAAAGCCACCAAGACGACAAACAATATCCAAATTTTTATCCTGTATGATCCCGATAGCTTTCTGCCATAGAGGCTGATCAAAGGTGATACAGGGTACTTCAATTTTGTGCTTCTTTGCTTCGTCTTTAATGAATAGAAGTGTTGAGTATAAGCAAGTTTCGTCAGATGAACTGAGGTCGATGATGGGTAAGAATGTTATGGACGACTTTGACACGGGATTGTCGCTATTTTCTGGTACTGCCGCAGTCTGCATAAATCCTTGCCAATTCGGTCTAGCAGATTCTCGGGTTTTAAAGTGCCATGCTAATTGCCATACAAGGTCGATGGTCTTCTCTTGGTAATAGTGCATGACGTCATCTTTGAAACTCTCAGAAAGATCTTTAATCTTTTTGAATCTTAGCTTTGACAAGCCACGTTCATGAGATCCAAAATAAGGAATGATTGGTACGGATCCCGTCGTTTGTTTTTTCTCGTTTTTCTTCAAACGTCTGATTGCTTGGAATGTTTTTGCACCATTTGTAGACATGGAGATTATCCCCATCCCGTGAAACGTACCCTTTCCTGTTAGAGTTCTCAGATTATTATCCATGTTATCGGCTGCATATTGCTCAAAAAAGTTGTTTATTGTTCCTGCGGAAACACCAGCTTCAACGGGAACACCACCTTCAACGGAAACACCACCTTCAACGGAAACACGACCTTCAACGGGAACACCACCTTCAACGGAAACACCACCTTCAACGGAAACACGACCTTCAACTGGACCACCACCTTCAACGAAAACACCACCTTCAACTGGACCACCACCTTCAACGGAAACACCACCTTCAACTAGACCACCACCTTCAACGGGAACACCACCTTCGGCTGGACCATCACCTTCGGCTGGACCATCACCTTCAACGGAAACACCACCTTCAACTGGACCACCACCTTCAACTGGACCATCACCTTCAGAAGCTGAAGCAGCTGACCTCTTAAAGTTTGTTACTTCATCATATGAAACGGAGAAGCCAAGTTTAGCCAGGTGGTTTATGAACCATTTGGATTCGAAAGATCTATCAACATCTACTCCAATGCCAAAAGGAATTGGTGCCAACATTGACCTTGGTTTAGCTGATTGTGATATACATTGGCCAATGCTGACTTGCTTTAGTTCTGATGGGATGAGCTCCTTTAATAGCCCAAGTAAACTTTCTGGGATCCATTTCTTCAAGTATTCCATGTCCGTAATCTTTTCTATGTCAGGATAGTGAGACTTGTTGGATGCCATTTGACGGAATTCTGACTTTATTATTTTTGCAGCTGCTGTCATTATTGAACCCGGAGTCGGGGAATGGTTTTTCTTGAAGTCGTTCATTATAAACCAAGCAAAGTCTTTAAAGCACAACATACTCGATCTTCCATCTTCTTCAATAAATATTAAATGATCTTGGTAACGATCCTTCAGCTTTCTTCGCAGCTGCTTAGAACTGTAACAGCTGTTAGAGTCTCCACTCATTTCTACAAGCTTTGCATATACTTCCTTTAGCAGAAGTGGCTCATGTTCGCTTGCACCTTCCATCCATTCACACAGTTTATCAAAACTATCCTGCATCAATTCGTTAACAGGACGTCCAGATTTCTTTCCTGACTTGATTGTAAAAAACTTTTCCATACACGAGCGATGATAGAATCCTTCGTCTGCTACAATATCGATGGATGGTAATACACGGTCACGGACTAAGTCTCCCCATTCATCATTCCTTGCATCGCATTGTGCTAGGATGCTTCTTTTGATCGGAATTGTTTCCACCTCGCTGACTTCATTACTTTTCCGCTTTTCATCTTTTTGTTCACCGCAGTAAATGCAATGCAACTTCCAGTTGAATGAACCCATCGCTCCAACTGATGATCTCAACCGCTTCTTGACGGTAATATGACCATCATCCATTTTCCTTTTGTCCACAAACTTTCTCCTACAGTCATGATGGACGTAGACGTTTCCAACCTCCCGTTCCTTCAAGTTGCTGTAAATAAGATTAACAAATCATAGTTATTGTTAGAAATGTCTATAACGTATGTTCTAATACAATAAGTGGTATTAGAACATACTCGTATAAAGTATGTTTTAGATGAGGAAGTGAACTATGACCTGTGATCTGTGTTTCGAACTAGCCGTAATGGTTATGAGCCTTAAAACTAAAATTTTCTTCTCAAGAGTACCTATTTGATCTACCCTTGTTCAAAAATCCTAACCTGATAACAGATTCCGTATTATCTGGCTCAGTACGCTAAAGCTCTAAAGACGTGGGCGAAAATATTCAATCTGAAGAATATGCCATCTGCATCTCAGCAAGTTTTTAATATTGGCGCTTTTGGCACAAGACAAATTTCTGACTGAAATTTTTTCATAGAAACATGACCATTTTCCTCAGATGTTAGTTTTCAGCGATCTTTAGAGCTTCAGCGTGTCGCATTAAGAAAACTCCACATCTGTTCTCAGGTTAAAAAATCCTGACATTACTATGCTGATAAACATCGGAAGAAGATGAACCTTAAAAAACCTAAACCCAACCTTGTAGTAAACTATTAAAAGGGACTGTCGAAAACTCTATACTTCTAAGGTTCTAATGAATCTAATTTACACACTTCCTGGGCCTTTTCTTAAAACTACTGAGATATAAAAACCTGTGCAAATCTTCGAGCTTTCTTTGTTTGGCAACTTGAACGAGTCTGTCGAAGCCTTTTTTCTTGACTTCAACTAGATTGTCTGGCTGAACATCTTCTTCACATAAAATGCATACTCTGCCCAATGTAGCCATTCTACAATACACCACTTTTATTTAAACTTTTAATATTTCTTTCATTTTTACTCTAAATAAAAACAGATGAAATATATACACAGATCATGTTAAAAGTTACTTTTCAAAAAATGAAAAATATACCTTTCAGGAGTTGTCAAGTTGATGAATTGATGAATGTAAATAACACTTATTCGCATTCGAATGTTTACATATTTACACTGCAATGGCATCAAAAATAATGAAAAAGATCTTTGTGAGTGTTCAATCTCTTAAAATCGTATTTTGAACCTAAAAATCATACTCATACAAACTTAAACATAATAGTAATTTTAAAGAATTTAAACATAATATAAAAAGAAGATGAAAACCATGATGTATTCGAGGTCTCCTAACTCTTTGTGAGATGATTTCCAGGCTTTCCTGTAGGCAATTTTTTTGTTCGTATTGAAATTATCTTTCTTTTGATATATGACACTTGCATATTTTGAGAACTTTTTTTTCAAGTTTATTTTTCGGACGTGTCCGAAATTAAATCGTCCGTAAAAAGTTTTCCCATGTCCGAATCGATGGGGCTTTTTTTTTGGTGGTCAAGTATCCTATTGGGGACCTCTGTGCAAAATTTCAGCTTGTTGGGAATTTTGTCCAGGTCTCAGGCTAATTCTACCGGACTATAGCTCTATATCGTCCGTTAGATTTGTCACAATTGAACATCGGACACGAGCTCTCATTGGCCATAACAAGTCATCGTCGAAGCAACCTTTAACTAGCCGTAGACCTACACTTACATATTTTCCTTTAGCATCTGCCCATCCGTTCAAATACAGGCTGATTCCAATTCTGTATCCCCGTGATGTGTAGAAGTATTTTTCGAGACATCCTTCTGCTTTTTCCATTTTCTTGTTGATTGCGTTGATTTTCCAGATATGGGAATCATTGAACAACATTTTGGATTTCGGGTGGAATTTCTTGTGGAGAATATCGATTTTCTTTTCCAAAGATTCAATTTCTTCATCTCGTTTATCTTCTTTGGATTGCAGATCTACGATATGTCCCCCATTGTGTCCATTGGAAAACTCCAAACTGTTGATTTTGGATTTGAGTTTCTTCAGTTCTCCACTTTGCTCCACTTGTCGAGCTTCACTCACGGCTTGCTGATTGTTCAACCTCTTTTCATTCTTGTCTGCAAGCATGCGCATCGCCGAAATTCTTTCTGCATGGAATTCGGACAATTTTCCCATCCCTTTAATTTTTTCGTTTTGCGCATTGATCACCAATTCTTGTGATTGTACTTTTTCCTCGAGACCACGAATTTTTTCCAATACCAACTTGAATTGTCTGTAGGTGATCACTTGGTCCTGACAAAAAAGAAAAGATTTATAAATTGCACACTCTGGGTTTTTGTTTCAAAAAAGATGAAAGCATGAGGTATAAAATGTCTCATTTCCTTTACCTACCAGAGTAATATTTTTACAATCAACTTCTATATACTGAAAGGGCCTATTTGTTTCACTTGCTATAAATGCTATGGGATGCCATTTGCAAATAAAGTGTTAACCTTTACAAAATGAGAGAAAATATTTCAAGTTCCTTGAAAAAAGTTCCTTTTAATTCATTGTTAACGGTTGTGTGGCCACTATCCTGCCATTATGAGAGTATTAATTCGTAATCAATTCCCGAAAAAGACCCGTTTCAGCTCCTCATTTCACTAAAACTATTGGTTTAGACTCAGAAATTAGGTATGAAAACGTCATCCAGTCTGATATTAGATGCAGTTTTTACTGTGAGGAAATCTCAAACTTTGCTTTGCTAGTAAAGCGGTTTTTACTATATTGTTTGCAATTATAGTAAGTTTATTTACAAGAAGTGCTCAAGATTTGGTTAAGTACAATCATGGTAAAGATAGCCAAAAAAGTAGCGAGGCAAATAGGCCCGATATCTACCAAGAAAGTTCTTGTCATTGCTGTAATAGTGAGCACCTCACTAAAAACCGGGATTTTTCATCTCGTTTTTGGGTAGAAAAAACGCGGACGTCATAGTATAGGCTATTGCTGTAAAAGCCGAGAAGTAATACGCATCTGAACCTACTATTGATTTTTGATATATATAGACTCACCATCCTATGTTTACATTTATTTTCTACGTGATCTTCAAACTCTTTCTTGATCACTTTTTCCGAACAGTCCGAGTTTGTACATCCCAACAACACATAACCACAATTTGCCACGTGTGTCTAGAAAGTCGTAATTGGGGAAAATTTCAAGATCTAATATAGTGAACTTCCCTAGCGGAAGATGAAGTTTTAAGATAAACCTTTAGATCTAAATGCCGTTGATATTTTAGGCGGTCAAATCAGTGATCTTCTAGGGCTACAAGAGGTCATTAACATTGTCTCATGTTTTCATCACTCCTATTAATAATGTCTTTAATCTACAACTTACCTCAAATTTCCTTAAAGAATCAACCCACTCACAACCGTTTTGGATGTTTGGACATTTAACGGACAGCTCCAATAGTTCTCTCTCTTTTCCAAGATCGTCGAAGAGCTGAAAAAAATACATTTATTAAATCAAAACGGAATTGAACTTTAATAGATTTGATGGTAGTTCTATAAAAAAATTTAAGGGGAGGAGTGGGGAAAACGAAAAGCAGTTAATACTCAGACTCAATAAACGTACTGTATAGAACATTTAGTTTATTCACTTGATGGTTCAAAAGAGGCTTTTCTTAACCATTTTTGAGGATGAAATCAGTCTTTGTTTGTTTTTGGGTTTCGACCAATATCGAGAATTCTGTTCTTATAATTTTTCCTTTTCAAATCTCGCACTGAACGACTTACGGTAATAACTCTCCGGTCTTTAGGGCATTGAATCTTTGGATCGTTGTCCTCACCATCAGTATCACTAAAAATGAATAAAATGAAAACATTTCTTAAGATTAAGTTAGATTGTTGGCAAGAGTCCCGGGTCGTGTCCGACCCATTAAGGGTAGAAAAATGGGAAAATTTAATTTTTTTACATCTAAAAACATCGAAATTTGTTCAGATTAGTCCCAACAAGGGTCGCAAAATTCACATTTAGTCCCGCTAAAGTGTCCGAGGGTCGAGAGCCGGGCACCCTCCCCCGTCATCCTGTAAACCTAATACCCCCCCCTGAGGAAAGAGTGAAGAAACTTGGTAGACATTTGTAGAGCTAATAACTTTATTGATTTGATCTCCATGAATATCAACTATTTCTTACATTTTGGGTAGGCCTTCGGCACATAGTTTGCAGAACCTGTGACCACATTCTCTCCCTTGCACGGGTTCTGCAAAATACACATACAAATACAACACTCGGAGTGTGTTGGTTCACCTTCTACAAATTCCACATCGTACCCCCCGACATCGACTTCACTGCCCGATGCAATCGCCATGTTTGTGTAGTATAATGTTTGTATCAAAGATAACCTAGATAAGATTAGTCTCAACGATTCACAATTTCTCTAAATCTTTGTGACTTTTCAAAGTTATTTTTTTTTGAAATAG
This sequence comes from Clytia hemisphaerica, assembly GCF_902728285.1. NCBI lineage: Eukaryota > Metazoa > Cnidaria > Hydrozoa > Leptothecata > Clytiidae > Clytia > Clytia hemisphaerica. Next base: position 805,601 of record NW_027104248.1, on the reverse strand, counting down.
ATTTTTGAATTATGCGTATGATCTCCTCGAAATTTCCATTTTGTAGTATTTAAGATATTTTAGACACTTTGTTTGAGACTATACACACATTCAGTCATGTCGATTGATCTGTTGAATAAATAATTTGAATACAGATGTTTCTTGTACACACAATGAAACGAAAAAAAAGTGATGGATTCATTTAATTCTAATTAGTTACATAAAATTATTTCATAAATTACAAACATTTGGAAAAATACAGTGCAATGGATTTAACTTAAAAAGAGTTTTTTAACTTTAATTTACACGTCATTCGAATTATTGCACTTTCCACACGATTTTATACATTTAGTTTCCACCAAGCGGTTTTTGCAAAGTCCTCCTAAAGCCAACTCTTCGCAACAACTCATTTTGTCTTCACAGGCTGTCGATGTCTTCGGTGTTGTCGTTGACTTGTCGCCGGACGTTGAAGGATTTGTTGTTGGAGTTGTGGACTTGTTTTTTGTCGTTTTCTCGTTTGTTGTTGATATCGTTGGCGAATTTGTCGATTGGCTGTCTGTAGTCGTTGGTTGTGTCCTCGGCAATTTTGTTGAGGTCGTTGTTGAGGTCGTCGGCAATTTTGTAGTGGTCGTTGTCATGGTCGTCGGCAATTTTGTAGTGGTCGTTGTCATGGTCGTCGGCAATTTTGTTGTGGTCGTTGCCATGGTCGTTTCTTGTGTTCTCAATGGTGAAGTTGTTATCTTTGGTTGTGTAGTAGTCGGTTCTGGTGTTGTAGTGGTTGTCTTTGGACAAACATTGCATGATTTCGGACAGTTTTGTCGGATGTTAAGAAATCTCGGACATGCATATATGACGCTCGGTCTTCGACAATACGAGAACTTATCACGACAAGCAGGCTTTGGTGTTGTGGTGGCGGTTGTGGTCGGTGGTCCGGAGCAAATCCCACAGGTCTTGGGACAAATTCTCCTCAAAGATTGTGATGTTTGACACGTACTTCTTACCCAATTTGCATCGCACCAATATAACAAATCTCTACATTTCGATTTTGTTGTCGTAGTTGTGGGGGTTGTTAATTTGGAAGGGGTGTTTGTGGTTCTCATAGTAGTAGTTGAAGTGGTGGTCGTTGTAGTTGTTGTTGGCGCGGTCGTGGTCGTTTTAGGGGTGGTCGTTGTCGTAGCTGGAGTGGTTGAAGTTGTGGTTGGAGTGGTTGTTGTTGTAGAAGTTGTTGTCGTTGGCTTTTGTGGACAATTGTTGCAAGTACGTTGACAACCGTTCCTAATCATCGAATTTCTAATGCAGTAGTATTGAATGTCACTCCTTTTACAATATCTTTGCTTATCGACGCAACTTGGATCCACTGTGGTGGTGGTTGTGGGTGGTGGAGTGACGTCACCACATCCATATCTCATGTTTAATTGTCGGATATCGCTTGAAGACATCCCTCTACGTTGCCCCAACCTTTCTTTAGCATCAGACTTGGAGACAATGGTCATCAGTCGTCTGTTGATCGCAAATGCGTAGCTGGAAAGATAGGAAGGATTTGAAATATTTTTGAGCTTGTCTGATAAAGGATTTATTAATGAGTATTTTGAAACATGATAGTTGGTTGTGCCGAAACTTCAGGTCAAATTCAAGTTCATTATACTTTATTTTAGGTTCCTTCTTATGTCGATGCGGGATACAGTAGCTGGCAACGGCTTTTTTGAGTTTAAGACAATAAAGACCTAAATATGCACTTTCCTAGCGAATTTGTTTCGAATTGTAGAAATTCATGGCCTTAGATTTAGAACGTCATGTAGAAATGATAATTTTCGAACTTTCGATTTAAAATTCATAGTCTACTTACTTTCCATATTGCATGACTGATCCTTTGTCGTATTTTTCGCCGAAGGATTCAGCAACACCGCGATCGTATTTCTGGAAGTTTCTTTTGTTTCCTGAAATTGTAAAATAAATGGTTTGATAATTTGATTCGTCAATCCTCTCTGAGAGCATCCGATCTTCAGTAGACTTTATATGGAAATAGCATGACATGTTTATAGATTAAATTTAAATGCAAACGAAATGGATTTTATTTTAGAGAATGTTCTTACTTGTAGCAATGTTATCCCAGTTGATATGAAGATATTGATCCCTGTCCAATCTCGATTGTTCGTGGTAGAAACCAAGAGCGTGAAGAATCTCATGGATGATAACGCCTTTCGTTTGGCATCCGCTACCGATTGAAATTCTCTGCCGGCGGCGTTTGTATCCGATCTCTGAATAACATCTAAAAGACAAATTTCTTGTTTGTTAGAGGGTGTATTTTGACTAAAATACATGGAAAAATCAGACCTTTTTCACATATACTATTAAGTTTTCATGACTGAGAGAATAAAAGGTTATCGCTAGTTATGTATTGTGGAGTAGCCTTCTTACCCAGATCCTCGGATGAACTCGACATATCCTCTTTGTGTAGTCCTGGGTACGAATCGGATGCAAGTCAACCTTTCCACTTCTCGCATCGCTTCTTTCACTTGTTTTTCATATGCTAAATCAAAAGATATCGAGATTCAATCTACAATATTACTTTGGTGTCCAAACGAAACGCAAAATTTTGGTTAAAGGATTTTAAATTTTTTCATACAGAAAATAGCGTCAATATGTTTTTTTCAGATTTTGTTTAAATTTGCAAAAGGTACTTACGAAATCCGTTCCTAAAAGTATAGGGAACAACTCCATTCGGCCATATCAACCATGTGCTCGAAACAATCTCTCGTCGTTTTCGTTCTCGCTGACTCAGCAATTTTTCGACATCTTCTGTTGACATGACAATATCGCCTTCAAAATGATCTAAATGAAAGATTTGAAATAACTCAGAAGGATTTGAGAGGAACTATTTTCTTTAAATTTAATTACGAAAAGAAATCTACAATTTTGGACCTTTAAAATTGCATTTCGAATCCAGATTTGAATCAAAATCGACAGTTTGTCGAATGAGCTCTTTCCTACCATTGTCTCCATTGATGAGTTGAATTTGATCGAATACATTTTCGTCCACTGGATCCTTGGATAATTCATCTTCAACACTTCCTCTGATTGGTTGCACCAAAAGACCTGAAATGTCGGTAAAAGGAGTTGTCAAAGGTTGTTGTAAAAGGAGAGATTTTCAACATTCTTTGAAAACGTAGTTTTATTTCCGAACTATCAAATATCAAACCTATTTAAAAGCAATTATTTATGACACTTACTTATCGTCAATGGAAGAATCAAAAAGAATATTTCCATTATGTTGCTCTTCAAAAAAAATGTTGCTGTTTTTTTTTGAGCGTGCTACTATCCTTTGTTGATTGATTTGATTTTGATTTGATTTGATTTCTCCCTTCAACGTCGCCCCTATTTATATGAGTTTGTGTCGAGGCACCTTAAGAATGTAGATTTGCCAAAAACCGCAGAATCGATGCTTAAAAATCATGCTTCAATAATCAATGCGGTAAAAGCCAAGACGTCATATACTTAATTCCTGTCATTACCCAATAGGAATTGATCATTTGCAAGTGTCTGCCAATCAAAGAGCTTGCTTTCGGGTAATTAACCAATAAAACGAAAGCATTGTGTCTTGGCTCCGAATGGGGTTCTAGGTCCCCCCAACAAATTTAGGTCCCCCCTACGATTTAGGTCCCCCCACTTTTCAGTAAGGTTCAGGTCCCAGTTGAAATATAAAGGTTCAGGTCCCTGCAAAAATTGCTTTCAAGGTTCAGGTCCCGGCCAAAAAAGCTACTGTCATTTCTGGTAGTATTATTTCTAGTATTTTTACGTATCAACATGGGACGTCAACCAACTGAGAAAGAGAAGAAAGAATTCATGTACATCATAAAAATGCTGGGTTAAAAAAAATTCGGTTCTAAATTGAAAATTTAAATAAATGTTGCCCACCATGGTTGGGCAACGAGAAAATTTTGGAATTTTAAGGGTAGAAATCTGCCATTTTAGCCTACATTTTGATAGAATGTAAGAGATAATAAATTCAATAGAAAAATCCTTAACTTATTAACCAAAACAATAGTGAGGGGGTATTTTACAGTTTCCTAATTAGCCCCCAGAACTTTAGTGTAGCCCTTCAGCTCCCCCCACTTTTTTAGGTCCCCCCTGAGTTTAAAAAATGAGACAGCTCCCACCCACTTTTAAGCCAATTTGAGATTTACACCCCCCCAAATAAGTGGGGGGGGGGCGGAGCCATGTGTGTGATCTTGTGATTAGTGGGTGGATACGCTGATTGCGTTGATTTGGTTGCTAAAATCATACTGTTTGTTTCTCAAACAAACCTGCTAACCGTTCACCACAAAATTCTTTCATTTTACTTCTGCGTTCGCGAATAACTACACTTATTTCTATAGATACGAAAATTGTGTTATCCCCTTACGAGAAGTTCTAGATATGATTCCAGTTTTCAGAATCAATTTTTCTCGGAACCTCTCCTGGAGACGTCTTTATTCTTTGTACCAGTGTTGTTTTGAGCTGCGTGAAAAGTTTTTTCGTGGGTTGTATCGTTTAGGCACTTTACCATCTAATTAAGGCATAACATGGGCTCTTGATACTGTAATATTGATTCAAAGATTCTTTTCAGAAAAATTGATTTGCTCAAAAGTTTTTGACCTCTCTTCGGCTAGACTCCGTTCGAAAAATGATTTTGTTACGAAAGAAATACTTAATAACCAATTTGATAATTAAAACAAAGGTTCCAAGGCCTGGCATTTTGTGGTTTGGCTTTGTCTCATGTGTAATATTTCTCAGCTACGCGATCATATCAAGTCTCTGCTTTTCGGTTTCTGCAGATTTCCTGTTCTACCATTGTTTTTTGACCGGAATTATTGTGAAAGAAGAAGCAGGTTGTTTAGGCCCTCCTGTAAAGTAATTTGTAATTTGGTCTTGTGTAATGAAGATATTAGGTTTTGTATCAAAAGATCTTTCAAATTGAATAGCAGACTTAGGCCTACTACTAACTAAGAAGTTCAAATTATCAATACATGGAATGTGGCTCAAGCTCATTTTCCTGTGTACAAATCTGTGAGCCCCTCCCCCCAGCGGTTTTCGTGATGGCGTGATTGGCGTTTTTTCAAGTTCGTGATTTCGTGATTTAAAATTTTAAAGTGCGTGATTGCGTGATCGGAGGAACCAACGTGATCAACGTGATCGTGATAGAAAGGAAATTTAACTCGTGATAACGTGATTTGGAATTTTTTTCTGCGTGATTGCGTGATTCGAAAGGTGACTAGGGGTGACTTAATAAGGTGACTCATCTATCGTCCTAAGGTCAAGAGTAGTGTTCAGAAATTAAGTTGTCAAACAAGTCATTCATTATCTACTGTATTACTGGGTTCGAATGCCACGGATTCCTGAGATTTAGAAACAGGTCGAAAAAACTCAATTAATTAAATTCATACTGAGACCTGAATGGTTAAGAAAACTTCGGACATTTTTAGAATTTTGCAGCGTGGTTACAAAATCACAGTCAGAACCATGCATTCGTTTTGCATTTATAAAATATGTCGAAATAATTTTATTGACTCACAGTAAAAGTATGCATGATGCATTAAAGTTTCTTCTTCTTTAGACTTTCCCTCACGTGGTGTGCACTGCAGTAATCGAAAGTGAAAGATGACGTTTTTCCAATTAGAAGGAAAATGTTAACATATTCCATTTTTGGTGATAAAGAAGAAATTCAATAAAATATTTGATTGCTCTTTTCCATTTATTGTTCCGAAAAGGGAGAAATTTCATGACAAACCGCAATTTGGTTAATTACTCAGAACTCGTGACGTTTCCTATGTTGAGACAGGTTAACAATCTCTTATATCCCAACAAGGCACTTTTGGAACCCTGAACATGTCACAGATTTCTGTAAAGCCCGAAGGGCTAGATGTTGTACTTTAAAGGGACATTGCGGGAGTTGTGATGTAAACATTGTCGCGCTTTCAAGTCAAAACAAAACATACAAAATCAAAACAAAAGTCACGTGGGAAAACAGAAAAACCATAACAAACATGGTAGACTTTCCTTTGGGCGAAAAGTCGTAGGAAGCCTTTTGCATATGAATTGTTCCAATCTTTCTTGTAATATTAGCTAACGAAGTAATATTTTCATTCACAGAGAAACATTTCCAACAAAATAAAAAATCTTTCATTCATTTCTTATCATTTTGTTTTTGTTTTACTTTTTTATTTCTCTGGACGGGGGTGCTGGTGTGTTTCTCTATCGCTCTTGTAAAGAGTAATGCCCTTGCCAAAAAAAGTTTGCTTCGAAAATGGGATACTTGACCATTAAAATGCACTTCCTGAACTCCCAAAAAATGTCCCCAAAAAGTTTCCCTATATTGTCAAACGTCCGGTGGGTCGCTTTACGTTTTAGATGCCCCCCCCCCGGGTTTATTGCAAATTTTCGAACGTCGAGGTAATCGATTTCATTGCTCTCTCCTCCGCAGCTAAAAATTGAAATTATAAAAAAGAACTCTATTATAAAGATGAAAAAAGACACAACGGTAAGTGCGCTACGATTACGTAATACTTACTGAAATCTAATGATATTTTTGACCATTTTTTAGCAAATACGTCTTTGTTATTATGACAGAAAGCAGACAGAAGAAGGAAAAGAAAAATGGATGATTTATTTTGCAATTGTAAAAATACCTGTTGTAGAAAAGATTCCAATCTCAGAAAAGGATGTCCCCGCAAAACAAGGGTTGTCAAATGCTCAGAAAAGTGTTCTTGTGGGAAAAGAAAAAGAAGAGCCTATCCTGCATGAGATTATAAAGCTAAGTTATAGTTACAATTTCCAATTTAAAAAGCATAATAATCCACATTTTAAAGAGTACAAAGTTCTTAGTAGTGGAAGCCAAAGGAAGATCAAACACCTATTTTATATTTCTATGAAATCCAAATAATATGCAATGCATTACAGAAATCTTTATGATTGCTAACGAAATACTTAAAATCATGGATCGAAACTTCGCAGACATCAACTTTGATAAGTCTCCTTTCAACTACATACATTCCCAAAGAAATTGGTAAAATAAAAGACAACTACTAAACCATTAAATTAAAGTGAAAGAAACCACAGAGAAATACACATGTTCTTGCCGACATCTTGAAAAATATTATAAAAATAATCCGCAGGTTGTATCTCAGTGGCTGGAAAATGAATAATATAATCTGCAGACCTAGGCTTTAGTATAAAGCGCGCTGGTCTGTAAAATACACAAAACACAATCTACCGATTCTTAAAAACGAAAGGCTTCTATTGTTAAAACTCCCGCAATGTCCCTTTAATGAATAGCCATCGCAAGCAAAATAGTGAATATTGTAAAAAATAATTTTGTTATTGTTTTCGAAAAGCCGCGAAATTTCTCACTGGTCAAGCGCTTAAATTCTGTTGTAATGTCGCGTAACCCAAGGTAGGATTTCCTACCGAGATACGGCTCATTTTTCAGCCCACTTTTTAGCCAAAGCACGACATCTGTGGAACAGGTTACCCTAAACCATGCTGCTCCATCATAAAACCAGAAAATTAATTTTTTAGACATCATGTGTATTACAGTCTGTGTTTATCCGTTTAACGGTTGGACTGCTCAACCCAAAAAATCTTCATATTAACCCTTTCAGTTCAGAGCTTTGCACTTTTTGAGATAAAAAGTTCAAAAGTCTCGTACCGACGTCGACGGCGCCTCAAAACCAAACTATTTTCTTCAAAATTTCATGCGCTTTCCAATGGTAGTTAGGAGGGTTCTGGAAAGGATTGTAGCATCGAGGTGATTTCTAAAAAAAACATAATGAGGCTAGCATCGAGGGGTAAATCACGATTTAATGTACGTTGTTTTGATATTTTTTTTATCTTTAAAGGCGATGCGCACGATATTTAATTTGGAGATTTACCTCTCTGTTACCCTTGGATATACCCACTCAAAAGCTGCAAGCAAAGGAGACCACTCTATCCTGGTACCAGTATATCGGATGATGTTATGCTGTATCAGCAAAAACTGGACAAAAATGAAAAAAATTCCAGTAAATCAAGAAAAACTGCGGTTAATCATGAGTTACCCTCTTTTTGAAGCAAGGAAAAGAACGATTAACATTTTCCATTTGGAAAAATGTCATCTTTCGCTTTCGATTACTGGAGTACGTCACGTGAGGGAAAGTCTACAGAAGAAGAAACTTCAAATCAGCATGCATACTTTTACTGTGAATCAACCAAAACTATTATTTTGACATACCTTTCATATGCAAGACAAATGCAGAGATACGATAACAGGCCCCCACAAGGTTGAAAAAAGGAGTAACTACCTGGGGGGTAAGGCAAACAGGTGACGGATATGATAAAGGGGTACAAATTCATAGGTTAGTCTCTCGAAGGCTCCTAAAATCACCAAAATCGAATTTCTCTTTCAAAAGGTCAAGGTTTTCGAAAATTTGACAAAAATTCTTTCAAAGAATCTCAAAAACGTCAAAAGTTTTTCTCTCAAAGGGTTGATTTTTCAATTTTTTGCTTGGAAATTCCCTTCACATTGGAAACCTTGTACCTCCCTTCAGATTACCACCCAAAACAACCATTTAAAACTCTTCAAATTTAGGTGCTTCAAAACTAATATCACAATCTTTTACGAAATCCACCTCATCATTTCTCAAATCTTCCCTTGTACTTGGCGCGATAAAAGCTAAATCTGGCAAAAAGACCGACCACGAAATCAGGTCAAAAGACCACATTGGATATTAAAATTTATCTAAATCAGAAAAACTACTGTACCTGTGGAGACTGAAAATTTCATGGCGTGGTTGAGAAATATTGTACAGGAGACGAAGCCAAACCTCAAGATACCAGGTACTGGAGTCTGTACATCAAACTCATTACTAAATATTTCTTTTTTATCAAAATTATTTTTCGAACGTAGTCAAGTTAAAAGGGCGGTCGAAAACCTCATTGAAATCAATATCAGAAGAATTTTAAAAAACATTGAGTTTTGTATAAACCAAGCCTCAAGAAAAATCGTTTGGGCTTTTCCAGAAAAAACCTGTTGAGGAGTCTATTTCCATTCAAAGGGGGTATGGTTTGAAATGCAGTGGAATTTCATAGCAGTAGACAAAAATCCGTCAAAATAAGTGGAATTCCATGGGGGTAATGAATGAAACTCTGTAAAAATTCGGAATTCCAGAGGGGTATGATCCTAAAATTGCCTGGAATTCCAAGGGGGTAGTTCACAAAAGGTTGGAGCTCCTCAACAGGGGGTGTACGGTTTTTTTCTGGAAAAGCCCATTGGGATTACTTCAATAAGAGTTCTCAAAATTAGAATTTTACCAGCACAAAAAAAGTTGGACAAACAAGCGGTGATACCTTTGAATATAGAAGTAAAAATCAAAATCACTTTGTGGCTTTTTGGCACCCAAATGAATTAATGTGAAATCTGATTGGTTAGTCACCCGAAACAAAACCAAGATCAGCATTTTTGATCGGCAGACATCTTTTTTTTGGCAATGACAAGAATTACCCGTGACGTTTTATCATGTGAAGACGGAAGACGTAAATCATTTTTATAGTCCACATTTTCAAGGTGCCTAAACACAAATTCATATAAATAGGGGTGAATTAGGAAAGGGGAAATCAAATCAAACAAACCAACTCATAGGAGTAGAAAAGCATTGAAAAACTAGCAAAGATTTTGCGAAGAGAAACATAATGGAAATATTCTTTTTTCTTCTTCCACTAATGATGGGTAAACAAAATTTATAACAACTTACTCTTCTTTGATGTTGACTTTAATATTTGAGTGATTCGAATAATCTTACCTTCGCCTTCATACCGAAACTACGTTTTCAAAGAATGTTTAAAATCTCTCTGACAACTCCTTTCACTGACATTTCAGGTCTTTTGGTGCATCCAATCAAAGGAAGTGTTGAAAATGAATTATCCAAGGATCCAGTGGACGAAAATGTGTTCGATCGCATTCAACTCATCAATGGAGACGATGGTAAGAAAAATCTCATTTGAAAAATCTTGACTTTGATCTTTAGACCATTGTACTGAAAATGCGAATTTCAGGATGCAAATCCTCTGTTTCCTTTTCATGGTTAAAAACAAACAGTTCCTCTCAAAAAGATTTCAAATCTTTCATTTAGATCATTTTGAAGGCGATATTGTCATGTCAACAGAAGATGTCGAAAAATTGCTGAGTCAGCGAGAACGAAAACGACGAGAGGTTGTTTCGAGCACATTGTTGTTATGGCCGAACGGAGTTGTTCCCTATAATTTTAGCAACGGATTTCGTAAGTACATTTTGCAAATTTAAACAAAATCTGAAAAAAACATATTGACGCTATTTTCTGTATGGACCAATCTTGTCCCAAAATCATTTAACCAAAACTTTTCGTTTCGTTTGAACACCAAAATAATCTTGTAGATTGAATCTCGATATCTTTTATTTCAGCATATGAAAAACAAGTGAAAGAAGCGATGCGAGAAGTGGAAAGGTTGACTTGCATCCGATTCGTACCCAGGACTACACAAAGAGGATATGTCGAGTTCATCCGAGGATATGGGTAAGAAGGCTACTCCAAAATTCACAACTAGCGATAACCTTTCAGTCTCTCAGTCATGAAAACTTAATAGTATCTGTGACAAAGGTTTGATTTTTTCCTTATATTTTAGTCAAAAACACCCTCTAACAAACAAGAAATTTGTCTTTTAGATGTTATTCAGAGATCGGATATAAACGCCGCCAGCAACGAATTTCAATCGGTAGCGGATACCAATGGAAAGGCGTTATCATCCATGAGATTCTTCACGCTGTTGGTTTCTACCACGAACAATCGAGATTGGACAGAGATCAATATCTTCATATCAACTGGGATAACATCGATACAAGTAAGAACTTTCTCTAAAATATCCATTTCGTTTTGCATTTAAATCTAATCTATAAACATGTCATACCATTTCCATATAAAGTCTACTAAAGATCGGATGCTCTCAGAGAGGATTGACGAATTAAATTATCAAACCATTTATTTTACAATTTCAGGAAACAAAAGAAACTTCCAGAAATACGATCGCGGTGTTGCTGAATCCTTCGGCGAAAAATACGACAAAGGATCAGTCATGCAATATGGAAAGTAAGTAGACTTTTAAATCGAAAGTTCGAAAATTATCATTTCTACATGACGTTCTAAAGGCCATGCATTTCTACAATTCGAAACAAATTCGATAGGATGGCGCATATTGAGGTCTTTATTGGCTTAAACTCAAAAAAGCCGTTGCCAGCTGCTATACCGCATCGACATAAAAGAAGGAACCTAAAATAAAGTATAATGAACTTGAATTTGACCTAAAGTTTCGACACAACCAACTATAATGTTTCAAATAAAAAAATACTCATTAATAAATCCTTTATCAGACAAGCTCAAAAATATTTCAAATTTTTCCCATCTTTCCAGCTACGCGTTTGCGATCAACATACGTCTGATGACCATTGTCTCCAAGTCTGATGCTAAAGAAAGGTTGGGGCAACGTAGAGGGATGTCATCAAGCGATATCCGACAATTGAACATGAGATATGGATGTGGTGACGTCACTCCACCGCCCACAACCACCACCACAGTGGATCCAAGTTGTGTCGATAAGGAAAGATATTGTAAAAGGAGTGACATCGACTTATACTGCCATAAAAGTTTTATGGTTAGGGACAGTTGTCAACGCTCTTGCAACAATTGTCCACAAAAGCCAGCGACAACAACTTCTAAAATAATAACCACTCCAACCACAACATCAACCACTCCAGCTACGACAACGACCACCCCTAAAACGACCACGACCGCGCCAACAACAACTACAACGACCACCACTTCAACTACTACTTCTCCTACCACGACCATACCAACAACTACTACGACAACCACCGCTAGAACGACAACACGTCACAATTCAAATCGACCACCCCTACTGCTAAAACGACGACCATCCCTTCTGCTATAACGACGACCACCCCTTCCACTAAAATGACGACCACTCCTGCTAAAACGACGACCACCCCTACTGCTAAAACGACGACCACCCCTACTGCTAAAACGACGGCCATCCCTTCTGCTAAAACGACGGCCATCCCTTCTGCTAAAACGACGGCCATCCCTTCTGCTAAAACGACGACCACCCCTACTGCTAAAACGACGACCATTCCTTCTGCCAAAACGACGGCCATCCTTTCTGCTAAAACGACGGCCATCCCTTCTGCTAAAACGGCGACCATCCCTTCTGCTAAAACGACGACCACTCCTTCTGCTAAAACGACGACCACTCCTTCTGCTAAAACGACGACCATCCCTTCTGCTAAAACGACGACCATCCCTTCTGCTAAAACGACGGCCATCCCTTCTGCTAAAACGACGGCCATCCCTTCTGCTAAAACGACGGCCATCCCTTCTGCTAAAAACGACGGCCATCCCTTCTGCTAAAACGACGGCCTCCTTCTTCTGCTAAACGACGGCCATCCCTTCTGCTAAAACGACGACCACCCCTACTGCTAAAACGACGACCATTCCTTCTGCCAAAACGACGGCCATCCCTTCTGCTAAAACGACGGCCATCCCTTCTGCTAAAACGGCGACCATCCCTTCTGCTAAAACGACGACCACTCCTACCGCTAAAACGACGACCACTCCTACCGCTAAAACGACTACCACATCTTCGACGACAACAACGACATTGACAACACCAAAAACAAAGGGATGTGAAGACAAAAAGAGTTGTTGCGAAGAGTTGGCTTTAGGAGGACTTTGCAAAAACCGCTTGGTGGAAACTAAATGTATAAAATCGTGCGGAAAGTGCAATAATTCGAATGACGAGTAAATCACACTTTTATTTATTTCCAAAGCAACTTATAATTCATGAAATAATTTTATAGAAATATAATTATATAATAATTTTTTGACATCGCTTGTATAGAGCACTGAAGATGATTTGTAATCGAAAAGCTTTTGCTCAATTTTAAAATAAAACTTTGTTGTTTTTTCTTTAAATTAACTTTTGGAATAGCAAAATTTCAAAGAAATTTTATAGAAACAATCCTTCGGACTCGGTTAACATAAAATGTTGTACATGGTTTCGAAAATAAAACCTGTCATACTAAATTTATATGTTTTCCAAAACCCAAACTAAAATCACCAAAAGTCAACCCTATCGGATACACTCTTCAGAATTCAGTGAATTATCAACCCTATCAGATCCAGTGTGTCCCAAAAACTTTATGTACTTTATGTAAAACTTTGTCCACTTTTTTCTGGACACGCTGTATTTTCGGAGCTTGAAAAAGGGACCCTGACCAGCGGAATTGTCGCCCTTGTTTGATAATGGGTCGAATCCAGTTCATAATAAGCGAATGTTAATCTGTAATAATTTTGTTACTTTTTTGTCAACACCTCTTTTTAGGGGCTTTAGGGTGTGAAAGAATTGGTGAGTAGAAGAATTTTCTGGCGTCCCCTTTAGCATCGAATTGGACACCGAATTGAAATACACGTTGTTGTTTTTTTAAGATACTAGTTTTACCAAGCAGCCTTAATGTTTCGGCATAATTGCACTTGAGTCCCCCGGGGGGACTGTTTTTTTCAGATCTAAATTAATGATCTTATTTGTGAAAAAATTGGAAAGAAATATGATAATGCTTTTAAAGAACGGACAATACTTGGGTATGGACTATAAGATATAATAGTGTATCTTCCGTTCTTTAGAATAATCCTTTTGTATAATGCTTTTAAAGAACGTACAATACTTGGGTATGGACTACAAGATATAATAATATATTCTTCGTTCTTTAAAATAACCCCTTTGTATAATGCTTTTAAAGAACGGAAAATACTTGGGTATGGACTATAAGATATAATAGTGTATCTTCCGTTCTTTAGAATAACCCCTTTCTATAATGCTTTTAAAGAACGGGCAATAATTGGTAATGGGCTTTAAATTATAATAGTGTATCTTTGGTATGGACTTTTTAAATAAACTAACAAAAGGAAAATTATTGTTCAGTTACTTGCAGTTTAGTCCCGCCAATTACTATATATACTCGCAGTTTAGTCCCGCCAATTACTATATATACTCGCAGTTTAGTCCCGCCAATTACTATATATATACTTGCAGTTCAGTCCCGACAATTACTATATATATACTTGCAGTTCAGTCCCGCCATTTTTGTTCTTTTTTAACGAAAATTCTTAAAAATTTCGTCGGGATTGAATTACAATCCCGTGTCGGGACTCAACTACAATTATGCCAATGTTTCTTAAGAAATCGGCCTTTTGAGCCTTAAATGTTTCTTACATGTTTCTAAACTTTTTGACATAATCAGCCTATTTTTCATGCAAAGAAAAAAAAAACATTGGTTTTGATTGGAAGGTTCTTTAAAAAACGAATCAAAAAATGTTATTTTCTCATTCTCAGCCCTAGCATGTTTTTTAGATGTTTCTTAGTTTTTAGGCATTCTGAGTCTCATGTTTCTTAAAAGTGTGTTTCTTAAAAAAAACAAAAAACGTGTAGGACGTGAAATAAATCTTCAAATAAAATTGCAAAATTTATCCGATTTTTTCTAGATTTAATATCACATGGACAAATTTGAAATGTAGTTAAGTTTTTGTAAAAAATGATGTTATAGTTCTCAAGGGAATCATATATCATTTAAAACTAGTGCACTCTTCTTTTACCGTCTTCGTCCCAAAGACGACGTTAAAAATAAATTTTCAAGTCGTCTTGAGATCTGAAAACGACTATTAACTACCCTATTAAAATTCACTATGCTCATGAGAAAATTGAAATGAAAAGAATAAAATCTAGCTGCGATCCAGATAATCCCTAAGAGCTTTCTTTTTGTTTAATCCTGCCGTACTTTTTCAAAGTTGCCGTCCTAGAATGCTAAAGGTTCCTATCAACCCCTCCAGGTTGCAGTCAACCTATGACCAATTGACAATGTATCCCGTAACCGAACCCATAGCTATTAGATTGCGACAGGCAAATCAAATAGTCGTAAATAGTCAAAGATGGAATAAAGGGGGACCACCCAGACTGAAAATGTTAAAAAATTTGGGGATTTAAAGATACTATATGAAATGAATAGTTCGAGTATTTAATTCAAACAGAAAATTTTTTCAAATTTTTCTAAAATCTTAATAAATTCAAATATTTTTACAAGTGCGTATAACATAATTCGATTTATTTAAATGAACATGGTTTTTTAAGGTTCAAATTTTTCTTCTTCCATGCAGGGCTTCATTTCTTCGACTTCGCCCGTGGACGAAATTGTAGAAGAAATTTTCTCACTTTTCAACGCAAACTTCGAATGGAGATAAGTGAACTTCTTGTGAATCCGCTCACGGAAAATATAAATCATAGGGTCCGCAAGCGACCGAGAAATCAAAAGTATGAATAACAAAGACCCAATTACACTACCACTGTAAGGTGTAAATGATTGTTCGTAGTGTGTCAAGTACCATATGACGGAAGGCATCGTACTCACCACGTATGAGATCACGATACTGAAACAAAAAGCCGTCACTTTATTCTGCTGTTCTTTTTGTTCCTTAGAATACCACAATGATGCTGACGGTTGCCCTGGCGACAATTTACTCTTGTGTTTTGATTGATTGGAGCAACGAATATGAAAAATGATGTAAGAATACACACACGTGATGACGACATTGGAAACCAATAGTAACGAGAATAACACGATCAAGAACAGGTTGAAATTGTAGCGAATCGTAAGAGCTGGTAGCACGCTCAATAACCAAACAATAATTGAGGTTGCAATAACGAATTTCGGATTAATCTCCTTATATTTGAATGGAAATTTCACTGCAATGAATCTCTCCAAGGTTAGCATGCCAATGTGAATTAATGACGTAATCAAACCAAAACCAATCATGTAAGCGCCTGCCCAAAGTTCCTGACCGTTAACATAACATGCAGAATCTGCTAAGACACCGACTCCTAATAAGACGTTTGCGACACAAAGACTTGTCAGAATCATTTCATTCCGTTTGGCGCCTGTAGAATACTTTTGATGATTCTGCATCTTTTTACGTTGCTTAGTAACGATGAATATGAGGGCCATTATGTTGAGGATGACGACACAGGAGGCTGTTATGAACATGAGGATGACGCAAGCTTTGTAGCCATCCTTCGTCTGGTGGAAGGAGACCAATGACATTTCTGGCAAGTCTTTTTTGTTCATTTAAGGCTCTGTTTTTATTACTTTTTCCTATTGATAAAAATTTTTTGAAACACGCAGAAGTTAAAACCATTGAGTTTGAGTTTAAAGCCTGACGGGCTAGAGTAGAATCTCTAACCTTTCTAAGACAAAAAAAAAGTAAAGTCACTTATTTCCCATCCAGAAACTCGCCCTTCGTGATTGGAAGTCAATAAAACTGCCCCTTGAATTTGTCAAAAATTTAAAATGTAAAAATGTAAAATTTAAATGCTTCACTCTTTCGTGTCAAACTTTAGAGTTGAAGGCATTATAAAGTATTTTACGAAAGATTACAAATACAGACTATGCTTTTAAACTAAAGTTCTACGGTTTTTGAAACACCACCCACATCGAAAACCGACACTACCAACAAACCATCAGAGACTCTTCTCACATTTGATTTAAAACACTCACTTTTCACTCTTAACACTTGTTATGCATTTCTTGCAAATTGTGAGCTTGCAAATCATTTTTATTATCGCAATAATTACATGTGTGGTTTTAGAAAGAATTGTACGTATCAAATGAATCGCATGATGGTAGAGTTGTAAAAAAGGCTTCATAAATTACACGTTTTTTTTTATAAAAGCATCCAAAAATTTTAAAGCCTTAGGGTGTTCTTAACTTTTTGAGTTTTAAGCCTAAAAGGGTTCTTAACATGTTCTTATTTTCACAGTTTTTTGAACATTTTTTTTTTAAGAAACTGGCTGTTTTAGAGTCGGCAAAGCCTAAAAATGTTCTCAACTTGTTCTTAATATTTCGGCCATCAAAGCCTTATGTTCTTATATAACTTTTTGTTATAAAAAACGTGTATGTTTCCCGTTATGTTTAAAGCTTTTTTGGACCCTTTCGTACGAGTTCGGTGCGAGTTCGGCACCCTTATCTTACCGCCCCTTCACACCCGATTTCAACACTGTTAATAACGAAAACAACCTCTACTTAAAATTTGTAAACAAATACCTAGACTGGAGTCTACTTCTAACTGAACTTATTACGTTCTGATGATTTTGATGGCGCTATATGTCCAGTGAAGTAGACTAGATCCTATAGGATATCGCCATCTTGAACTTTTTTTACTTTCGTTTTCAAAAATCTTTAAGAACACTAAAACAATTGAATATATTGTAAAACCCCATCAGAGTGTATGAAACTATAATAAAAGCATGAAAATACCCCTAAAATTTGAAAAAAATAATTTATTGGTCATGATTTTCTGATTGTTTTTCTCCAAAATGGGACTAGATCTAGAGTGTATCTATTTGCTACCACCTCAAACAAAGCCAGAAAATGGAGCCTGCCAAATTATGCCGGGCCAGTTTATCAGCGCCATCCAATCTATCAAAAAGCTAAAGTGGCCTTGGGCTAAAAAATACCCCACTCGTTTGAAAGAGACTCTCCTTCATTTTATACTTACTCCACTAAAATGTTATCACCGGGTCACAGAGACAGGGATGAGTGACGCTGTCGAGGTAGAGTAGCATAGTTGCTATGATAATGGGCCATTCCATTTTATATCCATATATGGGGTGGACGAAAATTTCCAGGGGGTAATCCGAAAATAATTTCTAGGGGGTATAACGATGTATTTTTTTATTTTGCAGGAGGTAAAAGTTTATTCTAAAATTTCTAGGGGTAAAAGACTGATTTTAGAATCTTTCTAAGGGTTCTTTTGCCATTTTCCAGGGGGTATCCACATATTTCTAAGGATCTTTATTTGCCTTAAAAAGGTTCGTCCCCAATGGTCATAAATATTTG
The DNA here is from genome assembly GCF_902728285.1 of Clytia hemisphaerica. Taxonomy (NCBI): domain Eukaryota; kingdom Metazoa; phylum Cnidaria; class Hydrozoa; order Leptothecata; family Clytiidae; genus Clytia; species Clytia hemisphaerica. The sequence goes on along the minus strand of NW_027104248.1, from coordinate 787,621 downwards.
AAAAGAAGGGAGCTCCAAAATTTCCAAAAATCAGAAATGATTTTTAAGTGCTCTTAACTTACTTCCGGAATGACCTTAGGATCTCAGGACTCAAAGGCTAAAAAATGTTCCAATAAGGCCGAGAATATAGCCTGGAAGCCACTTAACCCCTCTAAAATCGAAATATTCAAAATATTTTGACCTCAATGACTTAATGATTGTAGTTGAAAAGAAACCGTCGAGGTCAAGTAAGCCAAAAAAAAAACAAATAATGATCCACAACACCAGGGAATTGAACAGCTCAAAAAGTCTAAACTTCTTCCTAATGCCACCAAAAACCCAATAAAGTCCAATAGAAGACCAAGGATTGCAATGATCTTTTCTTCTTATATCAAATACAAATTGATTATAAAAGGTCATGTCGTGAATGAAGTACAATGTTTGTGACTTGTTTTTATAATCTTCGATCAAGGTTTAGCGGTTCAGCTTATACTCGCCTTTCTTAATCTATTGCCATCAACATGCGGACAATTTAATATTAAATACCTCTAAATGAAATTTGATAAAATCTTTCAAATAACTCAAAGAGAGACGAAATTAATCTCATAAGTTGTTTGCTGTAATGCTATTATCCCACCAATGACAACATTTTATTTCTGTTTCCATCAATTCTGTTATTGATTTTCGGTTACTTAACCTAAAAAACTTAGACGGTTACAAAATATGCGAGTAGGCGTGCCAAAGAGTGATATACAAAAACACCTTCCCAAAAGTGACATGGGAGAAATCTCCATTTCTTAACCAAACATATTTTTTTCTTCGATTTTATTGCGATTAAACCAAATTTCAAAATGATGAAAGAAAATTCAACTAAGCTCAAATGATTTATCAAAAACCAATGCAAAAGTTCGCATGATTTCTATAGCACTGAAAATTTCATATTCAAGTTGACAAATCTGCAGGTACACGCTGGTAGAATTAAGAGGAATCCAGGGTCCAGGGGTATCGTAGACAGGAAAAATTCTCAGTAATCTTAGCAAGAAAGTGTTGGTCAAAGTACCGCCGATAAATTGAAGTAGAGCTATGAAAGAAATCGGTCTGCGATTCAGACTGCCTTCATCGTGAATCAACGCAGAGCCTCCAAAGTTTTAAAACAACAATCAAAGCATGAAGGATCAAAGTTTCCCGAGCTTTTTATCAACCTTAGGCCCACTTAAACAAACACCATCAACTTTAACCACAAAGATTATCAATCAAAAACAAAATTATCGTGCTCAACCTCTAAACAAAACAAACAACATGTTGACTAAAATATTTCAATATCAATCACATAGTAGGGGGAAATTTGTAAAATAACCTTATAAAACCCTTAAAATAGTGTTTTTCAGCCAGAAACAGCTATTTTGTCCAAGTTTTGCACTTTTTGAAGCTCAATATCTTGAGTTAGGTACAGAAATCACCTGTACTCGCAATATATCCCTAATCTTTATTTTTTTGAGAGCTTTCCAAAAATATACAACAGGTCTCTCTTTTCTCAAGCTAAAATTTTCATTAAATTTTGACCCTATGATTTTTGCCTGAGACCGTCATATTTGTCCGAAAAACACACCAAAATGTCCGAAAGAAAATTGGCACCTATGTTATTTTGATTCCCCTACCCCTTACCATGAACATGAACATATAAACAACTGGACATCCATTTCTTTTGTCTTTTTTTAGAAAGGGCTACTAGCTTCGTTGCCGCCTCGTTAAAAGCATAAAATGAAACAATAGATTTTGATGATATAACACTTGGGAACCTTGCTAGCAACGTCAAAACTTCGACAAAAGTCTCTGTTGTTCTACTCTTCTCAACTCTTTTATCTATATCATAACAAAGATAACAGAGGCAAAATCATCGTCAGCTTGACAAAACTCCGACTAATATTTCTAAATTTTGATTTAAAAGTGTCGAATAATTTTAGAGAGTGTCAAATTCTAATTTTGATATTCTTATGACACAGGCTCTCAACTTTGGCAAGCTATTTTTTCAAGTCATAAAAAAAATTATTGGAGTAACAAAAGGGATTCAAAAGTATTTCAGAGTTGAAAAATATTGATAAAATATATTGCAAACTTGTGAAAAAATTCAAAAATATTTTTTTGGGGGATTAGGAGTAATGTTCAAGCTCTATCAATTATTTTACCTAAATAATTCAAAGAAATAAAATTATGACGGAATATTGTCGGATTTTTCATACCAATTTTGAAATACAGGCAGCAACGAAGCTTGCTTCAAAGAGACAATAAAAGATAGATGTCCTGTCGTTTATATGTTCATGTCCTTACGTTTCCAAAAATGTATAACAAGTGCTTTGTCTAAAAAAGTCGCACGATCTCAAACAATCGAACAAATCCCCCCCCCCCCTACTAACATCAATAATTATTGTGATCTCATAGAAATGTCCCGAGAGGACTTGACCGTGTCACATCAGGACAAGGAGGTAAGGAGGTTCTTCATACATGCATCCCTGTCTCATTTTCGTTTGGAACCCATTGCTTGATCATTACAAAAAATATCGAACAGAAATGAGTTTGTCTCCACTGAAAGAGCCTTCTTTAAATCTCAGCATACATTTCTGAGCTCACTAACAAATTCGCAGAGAGATCTTACACGTTTCTTATATAAGAACAAACTATATAGAACACCAGACTTCTATGACCAAAATATTGAGGACAAGCAAAAAATATTTTAAGGCTTTGCGGGCTCTAAAATACCCGATGTCTTAGAAAAATGACAGAAATGCTCACAAAATGGTGAAAATGAGAACATGTTAAGAACATTTTCAGGCTTCAAACTCAAAAGCTTAAGAACATCCGAAGGTTTCAAAAATTTTGGATGTTCTCATAAAAAAATATGTATTCCATGGTCATTTATGTCTGAAGTTCTTCATGACATCAATCACCAAAAGAAAAATTCAAATCAACTTCCTTTCAAAATTTTCATTTATTTTCCCAAATTTTGTCGAATCGTAAAAACACTCAAATTTCTTTGATCCAGAAAACCGACAGCCTACCGTATGTGTATCTATGTTTACTCTACAAATTTGAGAAAGCTTCGCGTGGCGAATGTAAACATTGAAAAATATTACGACAGATTGAAAAACTACTGTATATTTTAGCTTCCTAAAAGGAGGAAGGAGGAGCAATAAATAATTTGATAATTTGTTGTAATATCTTAATTACAGGTTTGATAAAGGAATGAACGAATTAATTTGGTGGAAATTGGATATTTTTAGTATAATTTTTCAGCGAATAACAAGTTATATTGGAAAAACTGAATAAAAAATCGAAAAAAAACATTCCATTTAGAAATATGAATAAATTCACAAGAGACATTCATAAAATTGCAAGCGGTTGAATATTACAAATCGGAATTAAAGACTCGTGGGTATGTGATAATGAAAAGGGCATTCAGCGAATAGAAAGGTGAAAACTTCTCAACCGACAAAAATCACAGATTTTTTATCACGTAACTGGAGAGCAGAGCAGGGAAAAGAGTAATGTTGACTTTTATCACCATATAAAGTCGATATGAGGTAGTGATAAGTTGAAAAAATCTTTCTGGTGGTTTTGACTGATGACGTTCAGGTTGTTTGTTTTGATGAAGTTTTATAAAGGTAAACAAACCAAAGAAGAAAGAGAGTCGCTTTTGAAACTTCATTTGAATCTCATTTATAAAAAATACATCTCTCGTTCATTACGATTGAGACGAAGAGGCACTTGTGTCTTGATTTCTCGGGTATGTATTAATGAAGTGAAAGCCCGAAGGGCTAGAAGCGAATCTTTAACCTTTCTCAGAAAAGAAAAAGTGAAGCCTTAAGATATACGCCGTTTTTTTTTGATGACGTATTGAATTTAGTGGTTTCTTTGTTTTCGAGTTATATATTTTTTGAAATCAAGCGGCAAATTTTAATTTCAATCTGGTGATTGTATTAAAACCACGCGGACCGCTCAAGGCCACGCAACTTAGGTAGGATTTAGTGGTATCAAATCCTTCTTAGGAGATTCGCTTCTAGCCCTTTGGGCTTTTACTTCATTGGTGTGTGTCTCATCACTTATAAATTTATTATAACATGGTGTAAATTTCTATTTAAATATTATAGAGTTGAAAATTATCAAATTTTATAAATTCGCTTAAAACACTCCAGTCAACATGACGTTCAAAGATGGAGAAGCAACATTCAAAGGACTCGTTATTTTCATCATATTGGAAGGATTCACCATCGTGTTTTTAAACACCACAGCCATCTTCACGATGGTCTACAAGTTACGAAGAAACTCAAAGACATCGAGAAGAGGGCGGAAGATGACGCCCGATAAACAAATCATTATCAGTTTATGTTTAACAAATTTCACGTCAGGGGCGGCTGTGATAGTGGAGTTCGCTTGTTTTGCTGCAGGTGAACCAATCTCTTCCAAGAAGATCTTAGTCCTGGCGTTTATCATCTTATTCAGTTTGATTGCTTCGTTACTTCACGTTATTCTATTATCATTGGAACGCTTCATGGCTCTCAAATTTCCCTTCCGACATCGTGAAGTCAAAAAGAGATCAACTGTTCTAGCATTGGTGTTTGTGTGGGTTATCAGTGCATTGCCAACGTTAACCATATTCATCAACAGATCTGGAGCATTGGAAATCATCTCCATCATAATGATCATTACTGACTTCTTCCTCATCCTATCCAGCATCTACATCATCAGTGTTACCAAAAAAGTGTTGAGTGGACAAAACGCTGGTATGATTGGTGGTTCAAAAACTGAATCACGTGATTATGAGAAAGAGATTACACGCTTCTGGTCTACCATTATGGTTGCTTATATCTTATTCACCATACCCCCTGTTTTGATCATGATCTTCAAAGGTGGAGAAGCTGTTTCATTGTACAGTGGAGCACGTGTAGATGGAGTTTTAATGATTCTCATTCTACTAAAAGCAATTGCTGACCCTTTGTTGTATATTTTGGCTAATCAAATGAATTGTTGTAAACACTCGAAAGATTCGAAATCTTTAGAAGCCTCAAATTCGGTACAAAAGACTTATGATACAAATGCAACTTCTGTTTATGATTCAAAACTGTGAGAACTCGAAAGATTCGAAATCTTTAGAAGCCTCAAATTCGGTACAAAAGACTTATGATACAAATGCAACTTCTGTTTATGATTCAAAACTGTGAGAAATTGCAAAGTTCTTTTTGCTAGTGGGAGTAATAGTTTTTTTGAAAATATGTAGTGTAAATAAATTAAAACAATATCAAAACAATAAAAAATACCTGGGTATTAAGCAAAGATAGCTATTGAGTCAGTTTGTTACTTTTCCAACGTCTCTCTAGGGTTACAAAAGTAGCATAGTGTCAAAATAATCTCTCTAAGGGTCAGCTTTAGGAAAACACGTATCTGAAGGCATAGACGTAGCGAGATACCCTGCAAAATTTATGGGTGAGAGCGGTTTTTACGACATGTAATTATTGTCTTTGTTTTATCAAAAGATAGTGAATATATCATAAACGTCTGCACTCCCTCATAAATTTTGCAGGGTATCTCGCTACGCCTATGGAGGGGGTACTTTTTGTCTCTCTAACGATCACATTTTGCTGAAATTCAACCCCAGGTACAATAATCAATATTATAAAAAGCTTTAAAAAACTTTATCATTAATAAAAATGACCATTCTGAAGTGAATTTGCGAACATTGACAAGTTGAGGTGTCCCATTCACCTTTCACTACCTTTTGGGATAAACTGTTGTACAGTGTCTTCACCTGTTCCACATAATAAACAGTTCATCGAATATTCTTGCTCTTCATCAATCACCGAGAAAGTATACTCATGTTCAGCAATGACATGCGCACAACTGTCACACGTGTGAATGTAGGTTATATTTTCTTCTTCATCATCTTCTTTCAATTGTTTATTCGAAATCTTGATCAATTCTCGCTTCCCACACTCTTTGCAACCTATCAAAAAGCAAATTCTTAATATACCTTCAGGGGAAGAAATTTTGGCGGGAATTTACTTTGGCGGATGGCGGGAAAAATTAAAATTTAGTGGGAAATTCTAAATTCTATCTGACCTCATTAAAAAGTTTATATAGTGTTTTAGACATTTATCGCTACTTTAATAGGTAAAGTCCATTCACTTTTTAATGGACGTATTGAAAAAAATAAATTTTCACCGCTTTAAAATATATTTACAGGATCGCTCTTTAAATCAATATACTGTATACAGTATACTACTGTATTCAATAAGAACCCGTTTTCGATCAGATTGTAAACTACCATTAAACTTTCTCAGAAACGATTAACATTAACTATTTTGTGTTTCATTTCAATGATTTTTCTAAATTTGATTTTAATTTTTTCTCCGGGTGTTTTACCCTTCGTCATACTATTTGGTATTTTATGTTTTATTGTCCGATAAACTGCCATATTGTATGAAAATTTGATACACCCCTTTTTCTCACAGCCCCACTGGGAATCCTTCCCACTGGAAAAATCGGCCAAAATATCGTCCCCGGTGGAAAATTTATGTCCTCGCTGAAAATAATCAGATAAGCTAATCCTTACTGCAAATTATTCTGGTATTTTTTCCACCCCCACTGAATTTTCTTGCTCAGAAACAATGGAATTCGAATCCCCAGTCATGACCGAAATGGGAATATCAATCCCCATTGAGTTTTGGTCAGCTATTTCTACCCCCACTGGCTGAAAAATCTCACCGAATCTGTGTTTTAATGTATGTTGTCCCACTCTTAAAAATTCGCTTGTTTCAAGGCGGAATCTGCAATCATTCGAGCTAGGAAATATCAAATATTGACGGGGTGTGTCGCTGAGGTTCGAAAATGTGACCCTGAATGGGACCATAGACATATGAATATGTCTATGATGAGGCTGAAGATGATGATGTAATTCCCCCAAAAACGTACCTTAAGAAGGACTAATTTCTTTAATTTGTTGTTTTTGAGACCCTGCCCTACTGTGGACTCATGGAGGTGAGAAGATAAATAAAGGTACCCTAACCAAGCGGCGCATCCCATCCCACATCTTTTTGCCCCCGATTCCAGGACTCACCCGGGTAAATGGTGTTTCGAATCCCTACAAACCCCCTGTAGTTATTCAACATATACATCATATACATGACATCCTGCTGAATAGCAAAAGGTCTACCACCCGGGGGGAGGGGGAGGGGCAGCTGGGCAAAACGACCGACGGGTATGTGTGGGTCCTAAGGGTACCTTTTCCAATATGCACTGTAAGGGTCGGAAAAACTAGAGATGCACAGTAAGGGTAGAAATTTCAGAAAACTCTTGAAAAATCTAGATATTTTGACCAAAAATGCTAGAATTTTGACCATTTTTGCACGAAAGGGATCGAAAATTTGGGGGAAAATGCTCTAGGGGTATGATTTTCACTCATTTTTGCTGCACTGTAAGGGTGCAATTTTAAAAGCCAATTTTTGGCCCACACATACCGTCAGTCCGTAAACCCAGTACCCCCCCCCGGGTCTATCGATCCTTTTCGTACTTCAAAACACCCTCAAAGTGGTACAAATTCGTAGGTTAGTCTCTAGAAGGGTCACAAAATCACTAAAATTGAGAAATCCCCTCTTAAAGGCTCGCGATTTTAAAAAATCTTGACCAAAAGTCGCCCAAAATCTTGGCAAGAATCTTTTTCAAAGCCAAAGGGTCTCAATCAAATCAAAAATGTTTTTTCTCTTACAGTTAAAGGCTCGATTAGCTACTTTCGTCTCTGACATACCTTTTACCTTACAAACCTTTAAAATCTAATACCACTTCCTCTGATTTAGAATAAAAAAGACATACCAAGCTAGCTAAGCTATGCTAGACTAGAAAATAAATTTGTTTTACCTTTAAAATTGATCAAGTAGGATCCTGATTCCAAGCATGTTTTATTTCGATTTGGAAATGGATTTATAACACATTCTTTACACATAACCAAGCTGTAATACAAAAATTATTCGTGTTCTTTAATTCTTTTCTCTCTTCTCGCGAGGCACATCAATGGATAAGA